>NC_053026.1:108797291-108978134 GCF_003073215.2 Triticum urartu | reverse complement strand
TATAACATTTAAGAATTTAAGATCTTGTTAGTTTATTCAAATAGAAAGAAAAACAAAAGAAAATAAAATTACGCTCCAAGAAAAACACATATCATGTGGTGAATAAAAATGTAGCTCCAAGTAAAGTTACCGATGAACGAAGACGAAAGAGGGGATGCCATCCGGGGCATCCCCAAGCTTAGGCTATTGGTTGTCCTTGAATATTACCTTGGGGTGCCTTGGGAATCCCCAAGCTTAGGCTCTTGCCACTCCTTATTCCATAGTCCATCGAATCTTTACCCAAAACTTGAAAACTTCACAACACAAAACTTAACAGAAAACTCATGAGCTTCGTTAGTAAAAGAACACAAACCACCACTTCAAGGTACTGTAATGAACTCATTATTTATTTATATTGTTGTTAAACCTACTGTATTCCAACTTTTCTATGGTTCATAAACTCTATTCCTAGCCATAGATTCATCAAAATAAGAAAACAACACACGAAAAACAGAATCTGTGAAAAACAGAACAGTCTGTAGTAACCTGTAGGTTTCGAATACTTATGTAACCCCAAAAATTCTAAAATAAATTTATGGAAGAGAGGAATTTATCTATTAATCATCTGAAAAAAGAATTAACTAACTAGCACTCTCCATTATAAAATTGCAGGAAATCTCGTGAGCGCTAAAGTTTCTGGTTTTTACAGCAAGATCGCAAAGACTTCCTCCAAGTCTTCCCAAAGGTTGTACTTGGAACAAACACTAATTAAAAGCATAAAACCACATCTAAACAGAGGATAGATGAATTATTTATTACTAAACAGGAGCAAAAATCAAAGAACAAAAATAAAGTTGGGCTGCCTCCCAACAAGCGCTATCGTTTATTGCCCCTAGCTAGGCATGATGATTTCAATGATGCTCTCATAAAAGATAAGAATTGAAACATAAAGAGAGCATCATGAATAATATGACTAGCAAATTTAAGTCTAACCTACTTCCTATGCATAGGTATTTTGTGAGCAAACAACTTATGGGAACAATAATCAACTAGCATAGGAAGGCAAAACAAGCATAACTTCAAAGCTTTAAGCACATAGAGAGGAAACTTGCTATTATTGCAATTCCTACAAGCATAAATTCCTCCCTCATAATAATATTCAGTAGCATCATGAATGAATTCAACAATATAACCAGCACCTAAAGCATTCTTTCCATGATCTACAAGCATAGAAATTTTATTACTCTCCACATTAGCAAAATTCTTCTCATTCAGAATAGTGGGAGTATCATAAGAAACTCGAATACTATAAATTGTTTCCACATTGAAAGAATAATGTTCAGAAAAAGGGTAATCATAATCATGACAAGTTTTATAAATATAATCATCACTACTCTTTATAGATAAGTATGATCACAATAATCATCATAGGTAGCAACTTTATTCTCATAATCAATTGGAAACTCTTCCGAAATAGTGGATTCATCACTAAATAAAGTCATGACCTCTCCAAATCCACTTCCATAAATATCACAATAAGATTCAACATCCTCCATAATAGTGGGATCATTACTTCCTAAAGTTGACACTCTTCCAAGCTCACTTTCATCAATATAATCATCATAAGTAGGAGGCATTCTATCATCATTATAATTTTGCATATCAAAACTTGGGAGACTACAAATATCATCTTCATTAAACATAGCATCCCCAAGCTTGGGACAAACATTAATTGCAGCAAATATATTTTCAAACTTGTCATCCTCATCAAACATAGCATCCCCAAGCTTGGGCCTTTTCATATCATAAGCATAATCACTATCATCATTAATAGTATGGATAGCACCAATAGTATAGCAATTATCATTATCACAATGAGTAATAGGAGCAACATCATTTGGGAGGGATACCTTTCTACCTTTGCTTCTCCGTATTTTCCGTTTCTTCTTCACATCTAGTTCAAATTTGAATTATGCACATAAATGCAATGAAATCTCAGTTAATGCATAAAAATGTCCAAACGGACCCCAAAAATCACAAAATTTGACACAACACTCCTGTTGTTCTATGTTCACACGAGAAAAAATTTGAAAGCAATAAGAGGCAATGGATATCGTTTCGTCCCCAAAGGTGGGATGTTCCCTATCGAAACCATCATGCTTGTTGTGAGAAGCTCTGGTTGGTGAGAAGCTTATACCCAAATCTGCCCCAAATGGGACAAATTTTGTATCACGGCATGTTGATGCCGCTCCATGATAGCAAGCCAAGTTTCATGAATTTCAGACGAGTTTTGGATTTACTAGAATTTAAAAACCAGGCATCTCAACGTTTTGCCGGCAATCAACAGTGCCCTGGTGTTTGAATTTCATTCCATCTCTTGCATGGGACCTAGAAATTCACCCAAGGACACACATGTGATTTTTCAACCAACTTTGGTGCACGGGAGCATGTGCTTGTAGTTCAAACTTGAATTATGCACATAAAATGCCTAGAAAACCCAGCTAATGTATAAAAAAGGCCAAACGAACCCTGAAAAATTCCTATATTAAACACAATACTCCTGTTGTTCTATGTTGACACTAGAAATTTTTTGAACGCAATAAGAGGCAACGAATATCGTTCTATCCCCAAAGGTGGCACGTTCCCTACCGAAACCATCACACTTGTAGTGAGAAGCTCTAGTTTGTGAGAAGCTTATACCCAAACCCGTCCCCAAATGGGACAATTTTTTTACCACGACATGTTGATGCCGCTCCATGATACCATGCCAAGTTTCATGAATTTCAGACGAGTTTTGGGTTTACTAGAATTTAATAACCAGGTATCTCAACGTTTTGACGGCAATCAATAGGGCCCTGATGTTTGAAATTCATTCCCATTTCTTGCCTGGGACCTAAACATGCACCCAAGGACACAGATTTGATTTTTCAACCAATTTATATGCACCGGAGCATGTGCATGTAGTTTAATTTCGAATTGTGCGCCTGAAATGGCTAGAAAACCAGTTTAATGTATAAAATGTCCAAACGAACCCTGAATAATTCCAATTCTTTTACGACACACATATAGTGTGGGTTTAACCCTCTTTTTTGAGCTCGTTAATAATGAGATTGGTTGAATAGGAGGCTCCTCCTCGTTACCTGATTCATCATAATAAATAATTAGAGGATAATGGGAAGCCTCTTCCCTTTCATTATTATTCTCTTCATCCTCTATTCATTTTCTTTTCTTTATCACTACAAAAAAAGACACATCCGTGACATTTTGGACCGAACGAAAATAAATTCTATCATACATATGACACTTCTATGACGATAATTGTGACAAAACCCGGTATCATCATAGATGTGGTGGGCTCCTACTTCTATGACAAAAAATCATGACAGAAAATGGGCTTTTCGTCCTGGGCGGGCCGGAGACGCAGCTGCATGACATTCTTTGGGCCGTCCATGACGGAAAAAACCGTGGTAGAAGCGAGGGGGAGGAAAATTTCGGGGAGTTCCCGGTTACGGTGGGAGGTCGGGGGCCGAGCGATGCACGTTTCTCTTGTACACGTACGCGCGTGTGTGCGAGGCATTGGCTCTAACTGAACCCGAGCGAGGCGTTGGGCTCTAACTGAACCCGAGCGATTGCACTGCAGGCTACGCGTTACTGAACCCGAGCGATCTATCGATGGCTATTAACTGAACCCGATCGAGCGATTCCTTGGCTACTACTGCTAACTGAAGCCGATCGATGGGATGAACAGTGAGCGTTGTGGGGGGTTTGGATGAACAGTGAGCGGTGGCATTGCCTCTGGATGAACAGGACCCCGTGGTGTGGTGGAGGGCTGGATGAACAGTAGATGTTGGAGGGGTGCCCGTGGAGGGGTGGATGAACAGGACCCCGTGGTGTGGAGGGCAGGATGAACAGTAGAAGGTGGAGGGGTGCCCGTGGAGGGGTGGTTGAACAGGACCCCATGGTGTGGAGGGATGGATGAACAGTAGACAGTGGAGGGGTGGTTGAACAGTAGTCGGTGGAGTAGCGCGCGGTGGAGGTTGGATGAACAGGAGCCCGTGGAGGCTGGAGGAGGTCGACGGTGGATGAGCAGTAGCTCGTGGAGGCCGGAGGGGGTCGACAGTGGAGATGAATAGTATCCCGTGGAGTCCCGTTTTTGCAGTATGCCACACCCCTCCCGATGAACAGGACCCCCGTTTCGACCGTCGCTCTCCAACACAAGTGTGTTTCCTCCGTTTTGTGGTACGCCACACCTCTCCCGGTCAACAGGACCCCCGTTTCGACCGTAGGAGGTCCGTTTCCTCCGTTTTGTGGTATGCCACACCCCTCCCGATCAACAGGACCCCCGTTTCGACCGTAGGAAGTCTGTTTCCTCCGTTTTGCGGTACGCCACACCCCTCCCGATCAACAGGACCCCCGTTTCGACCGTAGGAGGTCCGTTTCCTCTGTTGTGCGGTACGCCAGGCCTCGTTTCCATCGCCTCTTCCGTCCAAGCCCTCCCGATGAACACGACCACGCATTCCGTTCCGACCCATGAACATGACGACGACGCTGTTTCTCCGTTCCGACCCAGCCATGTACACGAGCCCTCGCCGTACGTATGCGCGAGTAGGCGTTCGAGACCCCGCCCGTATGTACACATATGTGGCCGTATTTTCTTTCTTGCACCATGGCTGCTGTACGTACGTGTACATGTTACGTGCGCGCCTCTACATCGACCAGTATGTACATACACGTTCGCGACCAGAATGTCACAGAAAGATGATAAAAAATGGTAAAGGGCACTAAGCCATAGGATGTACAGAACTACAATTGTAGTCTTTGGAAAACAGCTAAGTGGTGTTAAAACTGAGCGATTCTCAGACTTAGCCAATTTTTAGGAAATTCCAAATAACTGTTTAAAACTTTGAAAATCATAGAAATTAAACGGTAACTCGGATGAAAATGTTTTCTACATGAAAGTTGCTCAGAAAAATGAGACGAATCCGAATACATGGTCCGTTCACCTGTCACATGCCCCTAGCATGCTGAACATGCAACCGTCCCCTATCTTTTCATCTGTACGAAAAACGTCAAACGCCAGATAAACCCATTCGGATGTTTTCCCTCTCCGTCTGCAATGTCTAGCACCGCGTTAGTTCACCCCTAACACTTCGTATTACCATATTATGCTTGATGATGCTTTGTTTGCTTTATATTTATTGTTTCTTTCCCCTCTTCTCTCTGGTAGACCCCGAGACCGGTGCCGCCCCTGTGATCGACTACGTCACTCACGACCCTTCTTCCTTCTCAACAGAGCTTCCAGGCAAGCAAAACCCCCTTGAGCATTCCGATATCGCACATCTCTTTCCCTATCATGCTTGCATTAGAACCGCTACTGCTTTTTGTACGGTCCTACTCTAATGCATAGCCTGTTTTCGTTACCAGCTTTCATACCTTACCTACTTATTCTAAACTGCTTAGTATAGGTTGGTTAGAGATCCATCAGTGACCCCCACCTTGTCCCAGTTGCCCCTGCTTTATGTTCGATTACTAGATGCCCCGACACCGCACATCACCCCCTTTAGTTATATGACTCTGCAGAGTTTTACTATTGAGTGCCGAGCATGATAACTCATCAGCACTTCTAATGTTAACCCTGTAGTCACTACAAAAAAAAGACACATCCGTCACATTTTGGGCCGAACGAATTTTTTTGTGTCATACATATGACACTTCTATGACGATAATTGTGACAAAACCCGGTATCGTCATAGATGTGGTACGCTCCTACTTCTATGACAAAAAATCATGACAGAAAATGGGCTTTTCGTCCTGGGCGGGCCAGAGATGCAGCTGCATGACATTCTTTGGGCCGTCCATGACGGAAAAAACCGTGGTAGAAGCGAGGGGGAGGAAAATTTCGGGGAGTTCCCGGTTATGGTGGGAGGTCGGGGGCCGAGCGATGCGCGTTTCTCTCGTACACGTACGCGCGTGTGTGCGAGGCGTTGGCTCTAGCTGAACCCGAGCGAGGCGTTGGGCTCTAACTGAACCCGAGTGATTGCACTGCAGGCTACGCGTTACTGAACCCGAGCGATCGATCGATGGATGTTAGCTGAACCCGATCGAGCGATTCCTTCGCTACTGCTGCTAACTGAAGCCGATCGATGCTGCCTCTGGGATGAACAGTGAGCGTTGCGGGGGGGTTGGATGAACAGTGAGTGGTGGCATTGCCTCTGGATGAACAGGACCCCGTGGTGTGGTGGAGGGCTGGATGAATAGTAGACGGTGGAGGGGTGGTTGAACAGGACTGAGGGAGTCCTGGATTAGGGGGTGTCCGGATGGCCGGACTATACCTTCAGCCGGACTCCTGGATCATGAAGATACAAGATTGAAGACTTCGTCCCGTGTCCGGAAGGGACTTTCCTTGGCGTGGAAGGCAAGCTTGGCGATACGGATATATAGATCTCCTACCATTGTAACCGACTTTGTGTAACCCTAACCCTCTCTGGTGTCTATATAAACCGGAGGGTTTTAGTCCGTAGGACAACATACAGAACAACAATCATACCATAGGCTAGCTTCTAGGGTTTAGCCTCTCCGATCTCGTGGTAGATCTACTCTTGTACTACCCATATCATCAATATTAATCAAGTAGGACGTAGGGTTTTACCTCCATCAAGAGGGCCCGAACCTGGGTAAAACTTCGTGTTCCTTGCCTCCTGTTACCATCCAGCCTAGACGCACAGTTCGGGACCCCCTACCCGAAATCCGCCGGTTTTGACACCGACATTGGTGCTTTCATTGAGAGTTCCGCTATGTCGTCGCCATCAGGAAGGATGCCTCGCCGCATCTTTAAAGACGGCACCGTTGCTAAGGGAGCTTTGGCTGTCGGCCAAACCCTCCGGCTAGGTGGTTTTCTCATGACCGCCTGTTCGGCTTCTGCGCCGACGATGACCTCTCGAGCCATTGAAAACAATCTTCATGTCAGCTCGGAACTCGCCGAGCAGTTAGATCCAATGGAGATCTCCTCCATAAACGAGCTCTTGGATCGCATCGCCGCCCTGGGAGTCGCTATGGATTACGACCAGATTGTGCCTAAGCCCGATCTGAGAGAGATTAACTCTCCCCAAGTCACCCATCATGTTGCCGTGGTAGAGGGACAGTGCGGCGACCCTTCATCTATCTTAAGGACTAGCTACGTCCGGATTTCCGATCCCTCCAAGCCGGATACCCGCGGAGGGGAGGATATCACTCAAGACCTGAACTCAGAGTCAGGCGACGGGTTGGATTCATTGGACAACATCCAGGAATCCAAATTTTCAAGTTCGGAAATTCCTCGGCCTCTGAGCCTCAGATGGGGTGAGGCTTCGGATTTAATTCCACCTACCCACCCGAACATAAGCGATCTATCCCAAATCAGACAAGAGCCCGAAGAAACGGTACATCATTACTGGGCCAGATTCCTCCTGGTTAGGAACAGGATAAGGGACTGCCGCGAGGAAGACGCAATCTCAATCTTCTGCAATAATTGCACGGACAAGGGAATCCTCAACGCCATAAGTCGCCGTGATATTACACACTTCGCTGACTTGACGTCCATTGTACGAAAATACTGTGTGATGGAAAGCGCCTGGAAAACCAAAATAAAATTTTGGGACGATCCGGCCCTGAATACAAAGCCTGTCCGAAATAAAAGGGTGCATCATCGCCAGACACCCGGGTCAAACACGAAAAAGCAAAACCCCTCTACGGGGCATGGAACCGTACTGGAAGGATGGCTTAATGGACCCTGTAAAATTCACAGTACAGAGGACGCCACACCAACTCACAGCCTTAGAGCATGTTGGATACTCCGGCAGGTGGCCAAAATTGGCAAAGATCTCCTAATTCCGGAGGCCACAGAAAGCCACCCCAGAGACACCAATACGGTATTAACAGTCTTCGAGACTTTCACATCAAATAACATGCGAAAAAGGACACTCCGCAGCCTTGCTGAAGTCTACCAAGTAGCAACAATAAACCCATGGAGTGACACGGCTATTACCTTTAACGTCAGCGATGAACCTAAATTCCGAACAGCCCGAGCACCAGCCACATTGGTCCTCAGTCCAATAGTGGACGACTTTCGTCTTACCAAGGTACTCATGGACGGCGGTAGCGGATTGAACCTCATTTATGAGGAAACCCTTCAAAAAATGGAAATAGACTGGAACCGCATTGAGCGAAGCAGCACAACCTTTAGAGGAATAATCCCCAGTCGAGAAGCGCGCTGTACAGGAAAAATCACACTAGATGTGGTGTTCGGCACGCTGGATAATTACAGGTCCGAAGAGGTCACGTTCCATGTGGCTCCATTCAGCAGCGGTTATCACGCTCTATTAGGGCTGGAAGTGTTTACAATCTTCCAAGCAATACCCCGTTACGGGTACATGAAGCTCAAGATGCCCGGGCCTAAAGGGATCATCACTCTCGCTAGTGATCCGGACATAGCACTCCGCGCCGAAAACAAGACAACCGCACTGGCCCTCGAGGCTCTATCCGAAGCCCTAGCGGCTGAGGAACTGACTGCGCTGCGCTCCACGGTGAATAGGGACGATGTGGTACTCGACAAAAGATCCAGGTCCACCTCCTTTAAACTGGCGGACGAAATAGTCAAATTCCAGGTCCATCCAATGGACCCCAATAAAACAGCTTCCATCGGGGCACAGTTAAACCCTGATGTAGACGCCGCACTGCGAGAGTTCCTACGAGAGAACTGGGACATTTTCGCCTGGCACCCTTCAGACATGCCAGGAATCCAACGCAGGCTGGCCGAGCACAGCCTAAATATCCTAAAAGGATTCAAACCTGTCAAACAAGCTCTTCGGCATTTTTCCGAACCTAAGAGACAGGCTATGGGAGAGGAGCTAGCAAAGCTATTGGAGGCCGGATTCATCAGAGATATAAAACATCCGGACTGGCTAGCAAACCTGGTGATGGTACCAAAGAAGGACAAATCCTGGCGCCTGTGCGTTGATTTTAAAGACCTTAACAAGGCTTGCCCAAAGGATCCCTTCCCCCTCCCCCGCATCAATCAAATTATCGACGCTACCGCAGGACACGATTCGTTGTGTTTCCTCGACGCATATTCCGGTTACCATCAAATCAAGATGGCAGAATCAGACCAAGCCGCAACGGCATTTATTACACCATACGGCCCATTCTGCTTCAACACAATGCCCTTCGGGCTCAAAAACGCCAGTGCAACATATCAGCGCATGATTCAGACATGTCTGGCAAACCAGATCGGCAAAATAGTGGAGGCATATGTAGATGATGTGGACGTCAAACCAAGACATGTCGAATCTCTAGTAGACGACTTGAGGCTCACATTTGATAACCTCCGAACATACGACATCAAGCTCAACCCGGAAAAATGTGTTTTTGGCGTCCCAGCCGGAAAGCTCTTGGGCTTCATTGTATCCGGTAGAGGAATTGAAGCAAATCCAGCCAAGATCCGAGCTCTGTCACAATTGGATATCCCAAAGGAGCTCAAACAAATACAAAAGTTAACCGGATGCGTGGCGGCTCTAAGCTGCTTTATCTCCCGCTTGGGGGAAAAGGCCCTACCCCTTTACCGCCTCCTTCGGTGCACTGAACACTTCGAATGGACGGATGCAGCCATGGCCGGACTCGACGAAATAAAAGCCATATTGGCAACAAACCCAGTCCTGGCCGCGCCAAACATTGGCGAACCAATGCTATTGTACATTGCAGCAACACATCAAGTTGTAAGCGCAGTGCTCGTCGTCGAACGAGAAACGGATGGACACAAATTCCCCCTTCAAAAACCGGTCTATTATGTGTCCACTGTCCTCACTCCGTGCAAATCACGGTACCCGCATTATCAAAAGACGCTTACGCGGTATTCATGGCATCCCGGAAGCTACGACACTACTTTCAAGAGTGTTCAATAACAGTAGCCTCGGAAGTACCAGTTAACGATATTATAAACAACCGTGACACAACGGGCTAGATTGCAAAATGGGCCATTGAGCTCCTCCCGTTTGACATAACTTATAAGCCACGGCGAGCCATCAAGTCGCAAGTTTTGGCCGACTTCGTCGCAGAATGGACGGAGGCCGAACTCCCTAAAGAGTACGGCACATATTCAAATTGGATCATGCATTTCGATAGCTCCAAGATGTTGGCCGGACTAGGGGCTGGCGTCGTTTTGACGTCCCCCACAAGAGACACAGTTCAATACGTACTCCATATTATGTACACAAACTCCAACAATGCAGCCGAATATGAGGCCCTTTTACATGGTCTTCGGATGGCAGTATCCATGGGCATTCAACGCCTAGAGGTGCGCGGGGACTCGAACCTCGCAATATCAAATATATGGAGACTTCGATGCCAAGGATCCAAAAATGGCAGCTTACCGCAACGCCGTCATAAATATGTCAGCTCGGTTCGAAGGGCTTGAATTTCACCATATAGCCCGGGAAAATAATCAGGCGGTAGATGTCCTGGCACGCATCGGCGCAAAACGTGATGTAGTCCCCCCAACATCTTCTTGGAAAGGCTGTTCAAGCCATCCCTAGTATGGGAAGGGGAGCCGAACAATAACAGCCCGGACCCAACCACACTACCCGACACCGAACATTCTGACACAATCGGAGGCTCTACCAATGAAATAACACCTTCAGCCCACATAATAATGGTCGTCATCGCCCTGTGACAGAACCATTCCTCGCCTACCTGACTAGGCAGGAACTCCCCGAGGACCAAAATGAGGCACGCTGCATAGTGCGGCAATCCAAAGCCTACAAAGTCCACGAGGGAGAGCTTTATAAGAAAAGCACTACCGGAGTCCTTCAAAGGTGCATCTCCTAAGAGGAAGGGCGGAACATCCTGGCTGAAATTCATGCCGGACTCGGCGGTCATCACGCTGCAGCCCGGTCCCTTGTAAGCAAGGCCTTCCGTACAGGCTTTTATTGGCCGATGGCCCGGGCAGACGCCTAGGACTTAGTCCAGCGATGCGTCGGTTGCCAGCTCTTTGCAAACCAAAGCCATATGCCACCCACCGCCCTCCAAACTATCCCCATCACTTGGCCCTTCGTGGTCCGGGGGCTTGACGTGGTTGGACCCCTTAAAGGAGGAACCCACAAGTAAAAATACTTACTGGTTATGCTGGATAAGTTCACCAAATGGATAGAAGCCAAGCCTGTTAAGACGGCCGAATCCGGACCGGTGATAGACTTTATATCCGGGGTTGTACACCGTTATAGCATCCCCCACAGCATCATCACTGATAACGGCACGAGCTTTACGGCCGACGAGGTAAAACTCTGGTGCAAAAACATGGGCATCAAGCTTGATTATGCTTCCGTCTATCACCCACAAACTAACGGCCAGGTCGAACGTGCAAATGGTCTTATCATGAGCGGCATCAAACCCAGATTAGTGTGGTCCCTCAAGGAATCTAACACGCACTAGGTAGAGGAGCTCAGCTCCGTACTCTGGGGGCTGCGGACCACGCTGAATAGCACCACCGGATACACACCATTCTTTATGGTGTACGGCGCAGAGGCAGTTTTGCCTTGCGACATAATTCATGACTCACCTCGAGTGCGCATGTACAAAGAAAGAGAAGCTGAGCTCGATCGGCAGGACAGTTTGGACACATTGGAGGAGGAGCGTGACGTGGCAAAAGCCCGTTCCGCATTCTATCAACAGCAGGCTCGAAGATACCAAAGCAGAGAAGTATGGGCCAAAAATTACAACGTTGGCGAATTAGTTCTATGCTTGCCGGACAAGAAAAAGGACAAACTCAAGCCCAAGTGGGAAGGTCCCTTCAAATTGACCAAGTCTTGACTGGTGGAGCGTACCGCCTGCGAGATGCATCGGATAACCGACGCGAGCCGAACCCATGGAACGCAGCCCGTCTCCGAAGATTCTATGCCTAGCGCCGGACTCTGTGTTCGTCTCCTTCCTCTTCCCATTTTTTATATACTGTCTGTCTTACATTTCTCTCCTTCTCCCCTTCCTTTCTATTATAGCCTTTAAAGGCTCATCAAATGAGGTGCTATTCGCACTCATTAAACCTGGGGGCTTCTTTTACCATAAGCTTATTTATACGGGCTTCATGCCCAACACATGTGTGACACTTCGGCATGTACCTTTTATTTCACCATTATATGCATCGATATGACTTAAGTTTTGGCCAAGCTGGGTTGCCTGGCTCCTGTGCTTAACCCTACGTTCCCGATTATTCGGCTAGGCGGTAAAGGGAGCACCTCTGTGATTGTTACTGCCGGATCAGCCGGATGTGTACCTCAGACTGGGTGAAGCCGAAAGCTAGCGTTCTTAAGGGAATATTCGGTCGGTGACCTAAAAGATGATATTTTTACTTATTTATTTATGCGCCCCCAGATGCTTTTTCCCGCGTCTTTTTCACAGAATGGGCATGCACTTTAGGGCATGCCTCCCAGGGAAAGGAACCCCTAACGAAACTATTCTCCCATGAAGATGTTTCTTACTAACCATGTAATATAACATAACTAGTCGGGCACTTGTCTGTTCACGCACTAATGACCCCTACGCCTAGTCTCCATGCATTCCCCGGTTCTTATATAACCGCATGGGAATTCGGACACACTCCGGACCGTCAGGTCCCGAGGCTGAAGCGAAAAGGTCGGCCATGACAAACGATCTACAATCCGGCTAGAAGGCATTATAAATGTCAATTAAATTACATAGTCATTCTGACTAATTGTATTCCTCTTCAATACCATCTAATAGGCTGTCTAATTTACAGTCCTGTTGGGAATACTTTGCGGCCAATTCTACTTGGCCGTATACTAAGCTTACAGGGATCTCCTTCCCGTCAGGCCCCACAGGACCCACCTCGGCCATGTGGTTGGGGTCAGCCTTTGTGTACCACTTCTTCACCATGGCCTAGGCCTCCCTAGTGCCTTGACGGCAGGCCGATATCTTCCACAATCGGAAACGCCGCCGTGCTCCCTTTAGCTTCTCCGCACGCTCTCCAAGACCTTCGGGCACGGAGATGGATGGCCACAGGGCCTGGGCGACGCCTCGCATCGCCTTCCGAACTCGCTCGAGCAGTTGCGAGAGCTCGGGAAGAAGGTCACCCGTAGAACTGGGCATCTCCTCTGCAGGACGACCTGTTAGCACACCTACAGACATTACTCTGTTAGTCGACTTCCCCGCCGAACTTTTTTTCTCTCCAAAGGTTCATTCAAGCACTTACTAAATATGCCGCGCCGAAGCCACTGATTCTCCTTAATGGAGTTTGACAGCTGGGCATGAACATCTTTCAGCTCGACGCCCAGCTTGGTGTTGGCATCTTGGAGATCGTTCTTCTCCCGCCTCACCTTTGTCAGCACCTTCTCACCAGCCTTCAGCTGGCGTAGGAGGTGTTGCCTTTCCGGATTCAATCCGGCGCCATTTGCAATTTCATTTGTCAGACTCGCACCCATGTCGTGCTTCGCAAAATACTTATCTTTCGAAGTGTATATTACCAGAGGGGGTCTCCTTGGGCTCCCCTGCCGCGGCTAGTGCGGCCTCAAGTTGGGCTTTGCACTCTTCCAGCTCCTGGGACAGTAGGGAATTCTTTTCTGTAAGAACCTGCATAACATATGATCCTTAAATCAGTTATTCTAACTGTTTCAACTCTCGGGGGCTACTGGTATATGTATATAATTACCAAAATTTTCTTACCCGTATGTCTTTTACATATTGCTCCGTGGCTCTGGCTAGACCATTTTGAGCGTCACAGAGGTACGCATCTCCCGAATTGAAAGCATCTAATGCCTCTCGGGAGAAACAAGCGTCACGAAGAATTGTCCGGCGACGCCTGTGGTTCATGGCACTCTCCACCTCAGAGTTGGTGGCAGACAACCTATCCACGTCCTCCGTTGGAGGAGCGTCCGGAGTGCGCCTTGTGTTCACCTCCGCCTCCGGACCAGGCTTTGGAGTCTGGCTGGTGGAGGCGCGATTGGCAGCCTCTCCGGATATAGTCCGGCGAGGTCTCTTTGTCCTGAAGAGAGCATGAATGTTAACATGCCTTGAAGGTATAACACCTGGGATAAGGGGGGCGCCATACCTTTGCGCTGACATCTCGATCCGGACTGCACCTCTTTTCTGCCCACGGGGCCCTGCGGCCCCTCGTTGGCTTGTCGCCGCAGGTTCGGCCTCCCGTCTCAAAAACCTCCCCTGCAAAGCTCGGTTGTAATCAGGAAACTGAAAACACGAGAGGGCGGACCCCTATTCGGGGTATTGGGACTTCAATCTCAGTTACCTAGGAGGCCGGGATTATCCCTGGGTAATCGGCCGTAATGGCCACCATGGCGTTGTCGTTGCTCAATTGATGAAACACTCCATCAATCAGCTCCACAGATAAGTCCGGATCCTCTTGAGAGGACGGGTCGAGGGACCATCCTGGGTCCTCGGGTTGTGGAGGAGGGCTGTTTATTTCTTTAACAGCCTGGCGCAGTTCCTGCGTTAAAGTCGTTAGACTGAATATTTAACAATGGGAATATAAAACGGATGGGCAAGTAAACCACTTACCCAGCTTGGGGGATTGTACATAGAAAATCCACCTGCGGGTTGTCCCTTGTACAAAGCGGACAAGGTCTTTGTTAGGGCCGCAGCCGAATCCGGTCCCTTACGGCCGTAGCGGGTGGCGTCGTCCTCCCCGTTGAAATCCCACATGGGGTGGCCTCTGTACTGTAGCGGCTGCACCCCTCACATGATGCATGCGGCCATGACACCGATCATGGTCAGTCCGGAATGAGCTAACAATCTTATCCGGCTCATCAGGTAACGGACGTCCTTGTCACTTTCCCTCTGAGGGCTCCGTGGACGCCAACTTAGGCGCTTCTTTAGTGGAGCACTGCCGAACTCAGGGAGGTTGATCCAGACAGGATCCGGCAGCGGGACGTCCTCTATGTAAAACCATTCCGAAGGCCAGTCCTCGGACGCCTTCTTTGGGGTTCTGGATAGATATCCGGTCCCGGTGATGCGCCACACTTCGGCTCCGCCCACTTGATATATCGACCCCTTCTGAGAGCGGGGCACAAGGCAGAATAGCTCTTTCCACAGCCCGAAATGAGCCTCAACACCCAAGAACAGCTCGCAGAGGGCTACGAAGCCCGTGATATGCAATACGGAGGCAGACGTAAGATTGTGTAGCTGGAGGCCATAGAACTCCAGGAGCCCCCGGAGAAATGGATGGATTGGAAGTCCGAGCCCTCTTATTAAATAAGGGACGAGGCATACCCACTCTCCTTTGGAGGGATTAGGGGCACTCTCCGCCTGCTCTTCGCCATTATAGATGGCAAGACCGGCTCGAACCGGGACCATATAGGCCGGGGGGAGAAATCCCTTGGTCTGGAGCGTCACTAGCTCGCTATGCGGGATGGAACATCTCTCCCAATATCCAGGCTGAGGGCTGGAGGGGCGAAAGGAGGAGTTGCGACGGCTGGCCATGGTGGTATGGACCTTTGTCGGATGCGCTCTGATGAACACTCGCGAAGGGGAGAAGGTGTGGTTTGGATCTAAATCCTCGTCCCCTTAAATGGGCGGCTCATTTACGTGGCTAGGGGTGTGGATGTAAAAACAGTCAGACTTTTCATATTCGTTTGACACGTGGGAGACGGCCATTATTGGGCGTAGAAGCCGAGGAGCGCAACATTTACAAGAAACCGGACTTTATTCGACAGGTACACATAATTTGAAGGAGAATCCGCCTTGCAATGCCGGAGACAATCTGCGCGCCGGACTCATCGTCATTGAAGCCTGGTTCGGGGGCTACTGAGGGAGTCCTGGATTAGGGGGTGTCCGGATGGCCGGACTATACCTTCAGCCGGACTCCTGGATCATGAAGATACAAGATTGAAGACTTCGTCCCGTGTCCGGAAGGGACTTTCCTTGGCGTGGAAGGCAAGCTTGGCGATACGGATATATAGATCTCCTACCATTGTAACCGACTTTGTGTAACCCTAACCCTCTCTGGTGTCTATATAAACCGGAGGGTTTTAGTCCGTAGGACAACATATAGAACAACAATCATACCATAGGCTAGCTTCTAGGGTTTAGCCTCTCCGATCTCGTGGTAGATCTACTCTTGTACTACCCATATCATCAATATTAATCAAGCAGGACGTAGGGTTTTACCTCCATCAAGAGGGCCCGAACCTGGGTAAAACTTCGTGTCCCTTGCCTCCTGTTACCATCCGGCCTAGACGCACAGTTCGGGACCCCCTACCCGAGATCCGCCGGTTTTGACACCGACAAGGACCCCGTGGTGTGGAGGGCTGGATTAATAGTAGATGGTGGAGGGGTGCCCGTGGAGGGGTGGTTGAACAGTAGCCGGTGGAGTAGCGCACGGTGGAGGTTGGACGAAAAGGAGCCCGTGGAGGCTGAAGGAGGTCGACGGTAGCCCATGGAGGCTGGAGGAGGTCGACGGTGGAGATGAACAATATCCCGTGGAGTCCCATTTTGCGGTACGCCACACCACTCCCGATGAACAGGACCCCTATTTCGACCGTAGCGCTCCAACACAAGTCCGTTTCGTCCGTCTTGCGGTACACCACACCACTCCCGATCAACAGGACCCCTGTTTCGACCGTAGGAGGTCAGTTTCCTCTGTTTTGCGGTACGCCACACCCCTCCCGATCAATAGGACCCCGTTCCGAACGTAGGAGGTCCTTTTCCTCCGTTGTGCGGTGCGCCAGGCCTCGTTTCCATTGCCTGTTCCGTCCAAGCCCTCCCGATGAACACGACCACATATTCCGTTCCGACCCAGTCGGTTGGCTCCCACGCGTTCCGTTGCCTCCCGATGAACATGACGCATTCCGTTGCCTCCCCACGAACACGACACATTCCTTTGCCTCCCCATGAACACGACGATGCTGTTTCTCCGTTCCGACCTAGCCATGTACACGAGCCCTGGCCGTACGTACGCGTGAGCAGGCATTCGAGACCCCGCCCATATGTACACATATGTGGCCGTATTTTCTTTCTTGCACCCTAGCCGATGTACGTACGTGTACATGCTACATGCGCGCCTCTACTACGACACGTACGCGCCTCTACTACAACACGTGCACGCCTCTACATCCACTAGTATATATGTACGTACACGTTCGCGACCAGAATGACAACGCTACGTACGCTTCGACCAGGTGGGTCCCGACTGTCAGGCACTTCCTTGCCTGCGAAGATGTAGCTGGTGGGTCCCAGCAATCAGGGGGCGAATCGTTTTTTTTTGCCCGGACGCACTTCCTTGCATGCGAAGATGTAGCTGGCGGGTCCCAGCAGTCGGGGGGCTGGTGGGTCCCAGCAGTCAGGGGGGCGAATCGTTTTGGTTTTTTCTGCCCGGACGCACTTCCTTGCGTGCGAAGATGTAGCTGGTGGGTCCCAGCAGTCAGGGGGGCGAACCGTTTTTTTGCCCGGACTCACTTCCTTGCGTGCGAAGGTGTAGCTGGTGGGTCCCAACAGTCAGGGGGGAAACATTTTTTTTGCGAAATACGGTGGCCCATCCGGTGGGTCCCTGCTGTCAGGTGGAGGAATCATTATTTTCCGCGTAATAAGGAGGCACTTCCTTGCTGCCGCCGTGGACCCAGCTGTCAGCCTCTCCACGTACAGTCCACATCCGATGGAAGTCGTTCCATGACCACGCCGCGCCGAGAGCACCAGGGCGGTGGACGACGGCGAGGCCTAGGAAGGGGACGACGGGGAGCCGGGGAAGATGCGGTAGTGGAAGCTCGCATGCGCGCGGAGAGGAGTACGAGGGTTCACTGGTTCGGCTGCGGTGTGAGGCTGCCGTCGCCGCTGGGCCTAGCCAGCGGTGGGAATAGTAGGGGGCGGTGAGGCCTCCACGGCAGCACAGCCGGCCACGGGAGGTAGGAGCATGCGGCACGACCGGCATTGCTTTGGGCGGCTGGAGCAAGAAGACCAGAGGTTGAAGAAGCACTACGGCCGTTGGATGGACATCGTACGGTCAATGGAGCTAGAATCGTTCATATTGACTAAGTTGACAAAGCCCTTCGTCCCTGTCAACTTAGTAGGCCCACAAGTCAGCCTCCCACCAAGGTGGGTCCTAGCTAGCCGGGGGAGTATTCATTTTTTTGTGCGTAATAAGGAGGCACTTCCGGTGGGTCCGAGCTGACAGCGGGGGGAACGTTTTTTTCGCGAAATATGGTGGCACGTCCGGTGGGTCCCAGCAGTCAGGGGGAAACAATTTTTTTCGCAAAATACTGGTGGCCCGTCCGGTGGGTCCCTGCTGTCAGGTGGAGGAATAATTATTTTGCACGTAATAAGGAGGCACTTCCTTGCTGCGGCCGTGGACCCAGCTGTCAGCCTCTCCACGTACAGTCCACGTCCGATGGAAGCCGTTCCTTGACCACGTTGACCACGCCGCGCCGAGCGCAGCAGGGCTATATATATAATAATTTATATATAGCTCATGGAAACTTCTTATGCAATTTATTGCAGTCATTTTTTTGGTTGGCTAGGGCCAATTTCGCATATTTCTGTGGGTTCCAAACTATTTTTAATACCGAAATGTCCAGCCATATTTAAAGTACTTCGAAGATATATTTAAATTAGGTTAATGCCCAGTGAAATAGGAGTATGAAAATGTGATAAAATTCAGAAATTATAAAGTAATTGCCAATTTGTCATCTGTTTTTATATTTACAACCCATTTCATATTACTTTCAAGATTTCCAGGCGTCTTGAAAGAGTTGCAGCCCATCAGGGCGTAGAAAAATAAGTAGGCATGGATTGGGTATTCTTCAGAAAAAATAAACTGGGCTCATTTTCACAAAGAAAAAATAGCTGGGCTGGTCACATGGTGAACATAAAATATAAGCCTTGGCTAGACGGGCCACAGCCCAGTTCAAACCCTGCTCCGTCTCAACAATACCAAACAAAAAAATACTGCTCGAGTAGCTATGTCCCAGGTGTCAGCCGATCTTGTGCTATTCTCTTGTCTATTGACTATATACGCTCACAATGTCATGGGTCCTAGATGTCAGGAAAACACTAGGAGGAAGCATTTTATTTTTCCATACGCTGACGTGGTGGGCCCCTACTGTCATCCTCTCCACGTACTTCTGCCGATTCCTGTTGTTTGTTGACCATGTTGACAACGCGAGAGGGCGGCGCCGCGGCGAGCGCACCAAAGCGGGCGGAGGACGTCGGCATTAACGATTTAGGAGACGGTGGGGCGGCGATGCGTGTGACGAAGCTATGTACCTAGGGTAGGGTCATGGACCTGTCCAAACTGCCCTACCCAAGGACATCTCCAGAAGGAATCACCTTTCAATCGACTTGGAAGTGTTCCACTCGACAGACTCAAAGACACTCTACCAAGAAGCGATCACTCGACCAAGACCAAAGCACTCGACGGCCAGGAGACCTAAAGGCACTCCGCATGCTAACGGTCGGTTATTAAGTAGCCTTTATGGTCATCATAGCACTTTATTAGGGGCGTTATCAGTAACGCCCAACCTTAATGTATTTAAAACCCTGCATAACTAAGGGCCGGAGGGGTTCGGCGAACTCTATATAAGCCACCCCCTCCTCAGTGTAAAGGGTTCGCACCCCTGTAAACCATACACGCATAATCCAGTCGACCACCTCCGGGCTCCGAGACGTAGGGCTATTACTTCCTCCGAGAAGGGCCTGAACTCGTAAACCTCGCATGCTTACAACTTCTCCATAGCTAAGATCTTGCCTCTCCATACTTACCCCCCTACAGTACTGTCAGACTTAGAACCACGACAGTTGGCGCCCACCATGGGGCAGGTGTTTTAGCGATTTGTTGGAGGAGTTGCGATCTTTTCCTATCCGAATCATCATGGTTTCCGGTGGAGTTTTGGTGGAGGGCCGCGAGATCCGTCTCGGCGCGCTCACGTTCATCGCCGACGACTCTGCTTGGCTTCAGGAGGCTCCGCTCGACGTGGACGCGCTCCCTGTCCGCGGGGCGATGCACTTTCGCGCGTGCGCCCGTGGCATCCTTTTGCGGCAACCGTCGACCCACTATCGGTCGGCTCCTATGCTGTCCTCCCTCCCTGTTTCCCGCCGGCGCAAGCGCTCCGGTCGGTCGAGACTTCAGCGGTGGGTGAGACACGCGGTGGCACGCCAGTCGGCCACCCCTCATGTCGCGGCGATCGAGCCCGACGAATCCCTCTACGGCCTGTTCGATCTATCGACTGGCTCTACAGAGTCCGCATCCGAGTGCGACAGCAGCGATCCGGCGGCGGAGGTTTTGATGGTCGATGGACCACCCAGTCCTCCCGGTTTTCCCGGCACTGACGGAGGCGCGGGTGGAGGCGACCCGTCGCGTCCCCATGAGGAATATCTCCCCGAGCCTCTCACGTTGCTGCAGAGAGAAGAACTTCGTCGCCAGAACATGGATGCGCTGCACACTCCTATCGTCGGAGAAACCCCCGAGGCTCGTGCCTTGGAGGACGTGCGCCTGGCAAACTTGGCCAAGCGCACTCGACTGGAGAACCTCCAACGAGCACTCGACGAGCGTGCGTGACAATGGGTTCCTGAATCCAGTCGACGTCAGCTCTTTCCGCCCCCGCAGGTATATTTAACTCCGATTCAGAATTTAGCGACTGCAGCCCGTATAGCAGAGTTGATTCAGCCTTCCCAGTCGGAGGCTGGCAGAGGCTTGCTGTAGATCAGAGCGTTACTTCGGGCAGCAGGGGACCAGAATTCCGCTGTTTCTCAGTCGCGGAACAAGATTCACAGCAGATCCGTTGCTGCAGACACATTCCAGTCGGCTCATAGCCCAAGATCGCCCCTGAGGCGTGAAGGACGTGGAGACCGGCGTAATCAGTATGGGAACTGTGAGAAATATGATCACCGATTCGATCATAATGATCGACGTCGAGTGCCCACCCCTCCTCCGAGGAGCGGGTCGTATGCGCCTCGACAGCAGGATGACAGGCGTGCTCGTAGTGTTGGGCGAAGGAGTCCAGTCGACTCCAAGGAGCCAGTCTTTGATGCGAGATCCATTCTCGTTCAATGTTTGGTCGACAGGAACAGAGCTCACCGAGAAGGTCACGACATAGATGCACCTACCAGCAGCAGAGCACATGTTTCGGGGCCAGAGTGCTTTAGCAGAGCCATCAGGGCCGCTGTGATTCCTCCCAACTTCAGGTTGGCGACTGGAGTCAGCAAGTTCACTGGTGAGTCCAAGCCCGATACTTGGCTTGAAGATTACCGAGTGGCCGTCCAGATTGGCGGCGGCAATGATGAAGTGGCCATGAAGCACCTGCCTCTCATGTTGGAGGGCTCGGCCAGAGCGTGGCTAAACCAGTTAGCACCCAGCAGCATTTACACTTGGGAAGATCTCGCCCGAGTGTTTGTCACCACATTTGAAGGAACATGCAAGCGACAGGCAGGGCTGACGGAACTGCGGTCTTGCGTGCAGAAGCCGAATGAAACATTGAGGGATTACATCCAGAGATGGATCACGTTACATCACATGGTAGAGAATGCGCCTGACCACCAAGCAGTCTGCACCTTCAAAGAAGGCGTCAAGTACAGAGAACTGAATCTGAAATTCGGTCGGACCAGAGATATGTCTTTGAACCGGATGATGGAGATTGCCACCAAGTACGCTAATGGTGAAGATGAGGATCGACTCACGAGTGGCAAGCTCAAGTCAGTCGCCCAAGAAACCGGAGGAAATTCCAATCGAAAACAGAAGCGGAAAGCCGAGCCAGCTGCTCCTGGGGAAGCCTTGGCCGTAACCCAAGGAAAGTTTAAAGGGAAACCCAAAGGACCTTGGAACCCCAAGAAAGTTAAAGATCAAGACGGAAATGATGTGTTGGACTAGCCATGTCTCGTCCACACCAAGAAAGATGAAGAGGGTAATTTTATTTACCCGAAACATACCACTCGACAGTGTCGACTCTTGATCCAGCAGTTCCAGGGCAAGCAGCCCAAAGATAAGGAAAAGGAGTCGGACAAAGTTGAGGACAAGGAAGATAGTGACGATGGATACCCCCAGGTCAATTCCACCCTGATGATTTTTGCTGATGTTGAAAGCAAAAGTCGACTGAAAGTTATCAACCGAGAAGTGAATATGGTTGCTCTGGCGACACCCAGTTATCTGAAGTGGTCTCAGACTGCCATAACTTTTGACCGGTCCGATCACCCAACGCACATCGCTGTTGGAAATATGCCCTAGAGGCAATAATAAATTGATTATTATTATATTTCCTTGTTCATGGTAATCGTTTATTATCCATGCTAGAATTGTATTGATAGGAAACTCAGATACATGTGTGGATACATAGACAACACCATGTCCCTAGTAAGCCTCTAGTTGACTGGCTCGTTGATCAATAGATGGTTACGGTTTCCTGACCATGGACATTGGATGTCATTGATAACGGGATCACATCATTAGGAGAATGATGTGATGGACAAGACCCAATCCTAAGCATAGCACTAGATCGTGTAGTTCGTATGCTAAAGCTTTTCTAATGTCAAGTATCATTTCCTTAGACCATGAGATTGTGCTACTCCCGGATACCGTAGGAGTGCTTTGGGTGTGCCAAACGTCACAACGTAACTGGGTGGCTATAAAGGTACACTACGGGTATCTCCGAAAGTGTCTGTTGGGTTAGCACGAATCGACACTGGGATTTGTCAGTCCGTGTGACGGAGAGGTCTCTCCGGGCCCACTCGGTAGGACATCATCATAATGTGCACAATGTGATCAAGGAGTTGATCACAGGATGATTTGTTACGGAACGAGTAAAGAGACTTGCCGGTAACGAGATTGAACAAGGTATCGGGATACCGACGATCGAATCTCGGGCAAGTACAATACCGCTAGACAAAGGGAATTGTATACGGGATTGATTGAGTCCTTGACATCGTGGTTCATCCGATGAGATCATCATGGAACATGTAGGAGCCAACATGGGTATCCAGATCCCGCTGTTGGTTATTGACCGGAGAACGTCTCGGTCATGTCTACGTGTCTCCCGAACCCATAGGGTCTACACACTTAAGGTTCGATGACGCTAGGGTTGTAAAGGAAGTTTGTATGTGGTTACCGAATGTTCTTCGGAGTCCCCGATGAGATCCCGGACGTCACGAGGAGTTCCGGAATGGTCCGGAGGTAAAGATTTATATATGGGAAGTCCTGTTTTGGTCACCGGAAAAGTTTTGGGGTTTATCGGTAACGTACCGGGACCACCGGGAGGGTCCTGGGGGTCCACCGAGTGGGGCCACCAGTCCCGGAGGCTTGCGTGGGCCAAGAGTGGTGAGGGACCAGCCCCTGAGTGGGCTGGTGCGCCTCCCACAAGGCCCAAGGCGCAGCAAAGGAGGAGAAGGGGAAACCCTAGGCTTAGATGGGCCCTAAGGCCCACCCTAGGGGGCGCCCCCCTCTTCCCCTCTTGGCCGCCACCCCAAGACCCATCTAGGGCTGCCGCGCCTCTAGGGGTGGGAACCCTAGAGGGGGCGCACCCTCCTTCCCTTCCCCTATATATATGAGGCCTAGGGGCTGCCCAATACACGCGATCTGATCTCTGCCTGTTGGTGCAGCCCTCCCTCTCTTTCTCCTCATATCTCGCGGTGCTTGGCGAAGCCCTGCAGGATTGCCACGCTCCTCCATCACCACCACGCCGTTGTGCTGCTGCTGGATGGAGCCTTCCTCAACCTCTCCCTCTCTTCTTGCTGGATCAAGGCATGGGAGCCATCACCGGGCTGTACGTGTGTTGAACGCGGAGGTGCCGTCCGTTCGGCACTAGGATCTCCGTTGATTTGGATCACGACGAGTACGACTCCATCAACCCCGTTCTCTTGAACGCTTCCGCGCGCGATCTACAAGGGTATGTAGATCCACTCCTCCCTCGTTGCTAGATGACTCCATAGATAGATCTTGGTGACACATAGGAAAATTTTGAATTTATGCTACGTTCCCCAACAGTGGTATCAGAGCTAGGTCTATGCGTAGTTACTATGCACGAGTAGAACACAAAGTAGTTGTGGGCGTTGATTTTGTTCAATATGCTTACCGTTACTAGTCCAATCTTGATTCGGCGGCATCGTGGGATGAAGCGGCCCGGACCGACCTTACACGTACTCTTACGTGAGACTGGTTCCACCGACTGACATGCACTAGTTGCATAAGGTGGCTAGCGGGTGCCTGTCTCTCCCACTTTAGTCGGATCGGATTCGATGAACAGGGTCCTTATGAAGGGTAAATAGCAATTGGCATATCACGTTGTGGTTTTGCGTAGGTAAGAAACGTTCTTGCTAGAAACCCATAGCAGCCACGTAAAACATGCAAACAACAATTAGAGGACGTCTAACTTGTTTTTGCAGGGTATGCTATGTGATGTGATATGGCCAAGAAGAATGTCATGAATGATATGTGATGTATGAGATTGATCATGTTCTTGTAATAGGAATCACGACTTGCATGTCGATGAGTATGACAACCGGCAGGAGCCATAGGAGTTGTCTTAATTTATTTATGACCTGCGTGTCAACATAAACGTCATGTAATTACTTTACTTTATTGCTAACCGTTAGCTGTAGAAGTAGAAGTAATAGTTGGCGAGACAACTTCATGAAGACACGATGATGGAGATCATGGTGTCATGCCGGTGATGATGATGATCATGGAGCCCCGAAGATGGAGATCAAGAGGAGCAAAGTGATGATGGCCATATCATGTCACTATTTGATTGCATGTGATGTTTATCATGTTTATGCATCTTGTTTACTTAGAACGACGGTAGTAAATAAGATGATCCCTCATAATAATTTCAAGAAAGTGTTCCCCCTAACGGTGCACTGTTGCGACAGTTCGTTGTTTCGAAGCACCACGTGATGATCGGGTGTTAGATTCTAACGTTCACATACAACGGGTGTAAGACAGATTTACACACGCGAAACACTTAGGTTGACTTGACGAGCCTAGCATGTGTACAGACATGGCCTCGGAACACAGAAGACCGAAAGGTCGAGCATGAGTCGTATGGTAGATACGATCAACATGAAGATGTTCACCGATGTTGACTAGTCCGTCTCACGTGATGATCGGACACGGCCTAGTTGACTCGGATCATGTAATCACTTAGATGACTAGAGGGATGTCTATCTGAGTGGGAGTTCACAAGATGAACTTAATTATCCTGAACATAGTCAAAAGGTCTTCGCAAATTATGTCGTAGCTCGCGCTTCAGTTCTACTGTTTAGATATGTTCCTAGAGAAAATTTAGTTGAAAGTTTATAGTAGCAATTATGCGGACTAGGTCCGTAAACTGAGGATTGTCCTCATTGCTTCATAGAAGGCTTATGTCCTTAATGCACCGCTCAGTGTGCTGAACCTCGAACGTTGTCTGTGGATGTTGCGAACATCTGACATACACATTTTGATAACTACGTGATAGTTCAGTTAAACGGTTTAGATTTGAGGCACCGAAGACGTTTTGAAACGTCGCAAAACATATGTGATGTTTTGAGGGATGAAATTGGGATTTCAAGCTCGTGCCCACGTCAAAAGGTATAAGACCTCCAACGATTTTCTTAGCCTACAAACTAAGGGAGAAAAGCTCAATTGTTGAGCTTGTGCTCAGATTGTCTGAGTACATCAATCATTTGAATCGAGTGGGAGTTGATCTTCCAGATGAGACAGTGATGTTTCTCCAAAGTCATTGCCACCAAGCTGCTAGAGCTTCGTGATGAACTATAATATATCAGGGACATATATGATGATCCTTGAGATATTCGCGATGTTTGACACCACAAAAGTAGAAATCAAGAAGGAGCATCAATTGTTGATGGTTGGTGAAACCACTAGTTTCAAGAAGGGCAAGGGAAAAAAGGGATGCCTCATGAAACGACAAATCAGCTGCTGCTCTAGTGAAGAAACCCAAGGTTGAACCCAAACCCGAGACTAAGTGCTTCTGTAATAAGAGGAACAGCCACTGGAGCAGAATTACCCTAGATACTTGGTAGATTAGAAGGCTGGCAAGGTCGATAGAATTATATTGGATATACATTGTGTTGATGTGCACTTTACTAGTACTCCTAGTAGCACCAGGGTATTAGATACCGGTTCGGTTGCTAAGTCTTAGTAACTCGAAATAAAAGCTACGGAATAAACGGAGACTAGCTAAAGCTGAGCTGACGATATGTGTTGGAAGTGTTTCCAATGTTGATATGATCAAGCATCGCACGCTCCCTCTACCATCGAGATCGGTGTTAAACCTAAATAATGGTTATTTGGTGTTTGCGTTGAGCATAGACATGATTGGATTATGCCTATCGCAATACGGTTATTCATTTAAGGAGAATAATCGTTACTCTGTTTATTTGAATAATACCTTCAATGGTCTTACACCTAAAATGAATGGTTTATTGAATCTCGATCGTAGTGATACACATGTTCATGCCAAAAGATATAAGATAGTAATGATAGTACCACCTACTTGTGGCACTGCCACGTAAGTCATATCGGTATAAAACGCATGAAGAAGCTCCATGTTGATGGATCTTTGGGCTCACTCATTTTTTTTGAAAAGTTTGAGACATGCGAATCATGTCTATTGGTGTTTATGCATGAAGAAACTCCATGCAAATGGACCGTTTGGACTCACTTGATTTTTTGAATCACTTGAGACATGCAAATCATACCACATGGGCAAGATGACTGAAAGCCTCGTTTTTTCAGTAAAATGGAACTAGAAAGCAACTTGTTGGAAGAAATACATTTTGATGTGTGCAGTCCAATGAGTGCTGAGGCGTGTAGTGGATATCGTTATGTTCTTACTTCATAGATGATTTGAGTAGATGTTGAGTACATTTACTTGATAAATCACGAGTCTGAATTATTGAAAGGCTCAAGTAATTTCAGGGTGAAGTTGAAAGATCGTCGTGACAAGAGGATAAAATATCTGTGATATGATCATAGAGATGAATATCTGAATTACGAGTTTGGCACAGAATTAAGACATTGTGGAAATTGTTTCACAACTAATACAGCCTGGAACACCATGGTGTGATGGTGTGTCCGTACATCATAATTGCACCCTATTGGATATGATGCATACCATGATGTCTCTTATCGAATTACCATGATAGTTTATGGGTTAGACATTAGAGACAACCACATTCACTTTAAATAGGGCACCACGTAATTCCGATGATATGACACCGTATGAACTATGGTTTAGAGAAACCTAAGCTGTCATTTCTTAAAATTTTGGGGCTGCGACGCTTATGTGAAAAAGTTTCAGGCTGACAAGCTCGAACCTAAAGCGGATAAATGCATCTTCATAGGACACCCAAAACAGTTGGGTATACCTCCTGTCTCAGATTCAAAAGCAATAAGGGATTGTTTCTAGAATCGGGTTCTTTCTTGAGGAAAAGTTTCTCTCGAAAGAATTGAGTGGGAGGATGGTGGAGACTTGATGAGGTTATTGAACCGTCTCTTCAACTAGTGTGTGACAGGGCACAGGGAGTTGTTCCTGTGGCACCTACACCAATTGAAGTGGAAGCTTATGATAGTGATCATGAAACTTCAGATCAAGTCACTACCAAACCTCGTGGGATGACAAGGATGCGTACTACTTCAGAGTGGTATGTGATCCTGTCTTGGAAGTCATGTTGCCAGACAACAATGAACCTACGAGCTATGGAGAAGCGATGGTGGGCCCGGATTCCGATAAATGGCTCGAGGCCATAAAATCCGAGATAGGATCCATGTATGAAAACAAAGTGTAGACTTTGGAAGAACTACTTGATGGTTGTAAGGCTGTTAGGTACATATGTATTTTAAAAGGAAGACGGACAATGATGGTAAGTATCACCATTAAGAAAGCTCGACTTGTTGTTAAGATGTTTTCCGACAAGTTCAAGGAGTTGACTACGGTGAGACTTTCTCACTCGTAGCGATGCTAAGAGTCTGTTGGAATTATATTAGCAATTACTGCATCATTTATGAAATCTTGCAGATAGGATATCAAAACATTGTTTCCTCGATGATTTTTGAGGAAAGGTTGTATGTGATACAACCGGAAGGTTTTGTCAATCCTGAAATATGCTAATAAGTATGCAAAGCTCCAGCAATCCTTCTAAGGACTGGAGTGAGCATCTCGGAGTTGGAATGTATGCTTTGATGAGATGATCAAAGATTTTGGGTGTATACAAAGTTTATGAGAAACTTGTATTTCCAAAGAAGTGAGTGGGAGCACTATAGAATTTCTGATGAGTATATGTTGTTGACATATTGTTGATTAGAAATGACGTAGAATTTCTGGAAAGCATATAGGGTTATTTGGAAAGTGTTTTTCAATGGAAAGCCTGGATTAAGCTACTTGAACATTGAGCATCAAGATCTATAAGAATAGATCAAAACGCTTAATGGTACTTTCAAATGAGCACATACCTTGACATGATCTTGAAGGTGTTCAAGATGGATCAGTCAAAGAAGGAGTTCTTGCCTGAGTTGTAAGGTATGAAGTTAAGACTTAAAGCTCGACCACGGCAGAATAGAGAGAAAGGACGAAGGTCGTCCCCTATGCTTAAGACATAGGCTCTGCAGTATGCTATGCTGTGTACCGCACATGAAATGTGCCTTGCCATGAGTCAGTCAAGGGGTACAAGAGTGATCCACAAGACAGCAGTCAAAGTTATCCTTAGTAACTAGTGGACTAAGGAATTTTCTCGATTATGTAGGTGATAAAGAGTTCGACGTAAAGAGTTACGTCGATGCAAGCTTAACACCTATCCGGATAGCTCTGAGTAGAGATGCCGGATACGTTTAATGGAGCAACAATTTAGAGTAGCTCCAAGTAGAACAGTTATTTGGAGTAGCTCCAAATAGAATGTGGTAGCTACATCTAGGAGATGACATAGAGATTTGTAAAGCACACACGGATCTGAAAGGTTCAGACCCGTTGACTAAAACCTCTCTCACAAGAAACATGATCAAACCCAGAACTCATTGAGTGTTAATCACATAGTGATGTGAACTAGATTATTGACTCTAGTAAACTCTTTGGATGTTGGTCACATGGCGATGTGACCTGTGAGTGTTAATCACATGACGATGTGAACTAGATTATTGACTCTAGTGCAAGTGGGAGACAGTTGGAAATATGCCCTATAGGCAATAATAAATTGATTATTATTATATTTCCTTGTTCATGATAATCGTTTATTATCCATGCTAGAATTGTATTGATAGGAAACTCAGATACATGTGTGGATACATAGACAACACTGTGTCCCTAGTAAGCCTCTAGTTGACTGGCTCGTTGATCAATAGATGGTTACGGTTTCCTGACCATGGACATTGGATGTCATTGATAATGGCATCACATCATTAGGAGAATGATGTGATGGACAAGACCCAATCCTAAGCATAGCACTAGATCGTGTAGTTCGTATGCTAAAGCTTTTCTAATGTCAAGTATCATTTCCTTAGACCATGAGATTGTGCAACTCCCGGATACCGTAGGAGTGCTTTGGGTGTGCCAAACGTCACAACGTAACTGGGTGGCTATAAAGGTACACTACAGGTATCTCCGAAAGTGTCTGTTGGGTTGGCATGAATCGAGACTGGGATTTGTCACTCCGTGTGACGGAGAGGTATCTCTGGGCCCGCTCGGTAGGACATCATCATAATGTGCACAATGTGATCAAGGAGTTGATCACGGGATGATGTGTTACGGAACGAGTAAAGAGACTTGCCGGTAACGAGATTGAACAAGGTATCGGGATACCGACGATCGAATCTCGGGCAAGTACAATACCGCTAGACAAAGGGAATTGTATACGGGATTGATTGAGTCCTTGACATCGTGGTTCATCCGATGAGATCATCGTGGAACATGTAGGAGCCAACATGGGTATCCAGATCCCGCTGTTGGTTATTGACCGGAGAACGTCTCGGTCATGTCTACGTGTCTCTCGAACCCGTAGGGTCTACACACTTAAGGTTCGATGACGCTAGGGTTGTAAAGGAAGTTTGTATGTGGTTACCGAATGTTGTTCGGAGTCCCGGATGAGATCCCGGACGTCACTAGGAGTTCCGGAATGGTCCGGAGGTAAAGATTTATATATGGGAAGTCCTGTTTTGGTCACCGGAAAAAGTTTCGGGGTTTATCGGTAACGTACCGGGACCACCGGGAGGGTCCCGGGGGTCCACCGAGTGGGGCCACCAGTCCCGGAGGCTTGCGTGGCCAAGAGTGGAGAGGGACCAGCCCCTGAGTGGGCTGGTGCGCCTCCCACAAGGCCCAAGGCGCAGCAAAGGAGGAGAAGGTGAAACCCTAGGCTTAGATGGGCCCTAAGGCCCACCCTAGGGGGCGCCCCCCTCTTCCCCTCTTGGCCGCCACCCCAAGACCCATCTAGGGCTACCGCCCCTCTAGGGGTGGGAACCCTAGAGGGGGCGCACCCTCCTTCCCTTCCCCTATATATATGAGGCCTAGGGGCTGCCCAATACACGCGATCTGATCTCTGCCTGTTGGTGCAGCCCTCCCTCTCTTTCTCCTCATATCTCGCGGTGCTTGGCGAAGCCCTGCAGGATTGCCACGCTCCTCCATCACCACCACGCCGTTGTGCTGCTACTGGATGGAGCCTTCCTCAACCTCTCCCTCTCTTCTTGCTGGATCAAGGCATGGGAGACGTCACCGGGCTGTACGTGTGTTGAACGCGGAGGTGCCGTCCGTTCGGCACTAGGATCTCTGGTGATTTGGATCACGACGAGTACGACTCCATCAACCCCGTTCTCTTGAACGCTTCCGCGCGCGATCTACAAGGGTATGTAGATCCACTCCTCCCTCGTTGCTAGATGACTCCATAGATAGATCTTGGTGACACGTAGGAAAATTTTGAATTTATGCTACGTTCCCCAACAATCGCCACCCCTGGGAGGCAAGCTTTGGTGGTCGACCCAGTTGTTGAAGGCACTCGACTGACCAAAGTCTTGATGGATGGTGGCAGTGGTTTGAAGATATTATATGCTGAGACGTTGAAAGAGATGGGCATTCCGATGTCCAGACTCAGTACCAGCAACATGAGTTTCGATGGAGTCATTCCTGGGAAGAAGGCTGAATCACTCGGCCAGATTGCTCTTCATGTGGTTTTCGGTGATTCCAAGAATTACCGCAAAGAAAAGTTGACGTTTGAAGTTGTAGACTTCCAGAGTGCTTATCACGCTATTTTGGGCAGGCCGGCTTATGCACGCTTCATGGCCCGACCATGTTACGTGTATCTCAAATTGAAGATGCCTGGCCCCAAAGGTGTGATCACTATTACGGGCAATCGGAAGAAAGCAGAAGAATGTTTTCAGAAAGGTTCAAAGATCGCTGATGCTCAGATGGCAGTGGTGGAGCTGCAGGAATACCAGAAGACTGCAGACCCGAGCGATTTGTTGCGAGCCAAGAAGCCCGCTACAGAATCAGCTTTTCAGTCGTCTGGCGAGACGAAGACAGCTCACATCCACCCGACCGATCCCAGCGCTGCTCCAACTCATATCTCAACAACACTCGACTCCAAATAGGAAGAAGCGCTCATCCAGTTCCTCCGTGAGAACTGGGACATTTTCGCATGGAAACCTTCTGACATGCCGGGTGTTCCCAGGGAGCTGGCTGAGCACCGCTGTCGGTGTCAAAACCGGCGGATCTCGGGTAGGGGGTCCCGAACTGTGCGTCAAGGCCGGATGGTAACAGGAGACAAGGGACACGATGTTTTTTACCCAGGTTCGGGCCCTCTCGATGGAGGTAATACCCTACTCCTCCTTGATTAATATTGATGATATGGGTAGTACAAGAGTAGATCTACCACGAGATCAAGGAGGCTAAACCCTAGAAGCTAGCCTATGGTATGATTGTTGTATCTGGAGTTGATTGCCTACGGACTACAACCCTCCAGTTTATATAGACACCGGATAGGGTTAGGGTTACATAGAGTCGGTTACAATGGTAGGAGATCTTGAATATCCGCATCACCAAGCTTGCCTTCCACGCCAAGGAAAGTCCCCTCCGGACACGGGGCAAAGTCTTCAATCTTGTATCTTCGTAGTCCAGGAGTACGGCTGAAGGTATAGTCCAGCTACCCGAACACCCCCTAATCCAGGACTCCCACAGTAGCCCCCGAACCAGGCTTCAATGACAACGAGTTCGGCACGCAGATTGTTCGGCATTGCAAGGCAGGTTCTTCTCCAAATTTTGTGTACCTGTAGGAATAATGTCCGATTTTTGTAATGCAGTGCTCCTCGGCTTCCACGCCCAATAATGGCCGTCTTTCACGTGTCAAACAAATGCGAAAGGCCGGGGCGTTTTTAACATCCACACCCCTAGCCGTACAAACGAGCCACCTATTTAACGGGATGGGGATTTAGGTTCAAACCGCAACTTCTCCTTTCCGCGAGTTATCATCAGAGCGCTTCCAGCAAAGGTCCATTCCAACATGACCAGCCGTCGCAGCTCCTCCCCTCGCCCCTCTGGTCCCAAACCCGGGGACTGGGACAGTTGCACCATCCCGCATAGCGAGTTAGTGTCGCTTCAGGCCAAGGGATTTCTCCCTCAGGCATACATGGTCCCGGTCCGAGCTGGTCTTGCCACCTACAATGGCGGAAAACAAGCGGAGAGCACCCCCGATCCTTCTAAAGGAGAGCGGGTATGCCTCGTCCCCTATCTAATAAGGGGACTGGGATTTCCAATTCATCCATTTCTCCGCGGGCTTCTGGAGTTCTACGGCCTCCAGCTGCACAATCTCACGCCCGCCTCCGTATTGCATATTGCGGGTTTCGTCGCCCTTTGCGAGCTATTTTTAGGCGTTGAGGCTCATTTCGCGCTGTGGAAGAGGTTATTCTGCCTGGTGCCCCGTTCTCGAGAGGGGTCTATATACCAAGTGGGCGGAGCCGAGGTATGGTGCATCGCCGGGACCGGATACCTATCCGGAACCCCAAAGAAGGCGTCCGAGGACTGGCCTCCGGAATGGTTTTACATAGATGACGTCCCGCTACCGGACCCTATCTGGGTCGGTCTTCCTGAGTTTAACAGTGCTCCATTAAAGAAACGCTTGAGCTGGCGTCCGCGGAGCTCTCAGAGAGAAAGCGATAGAGACGTCCTTTACCTGATAGGCCAGATAAGACTGTCGGCTCATTCCGGACTAACCATGATTGGAGTCATGGCCGTATGCATTATGCAGGGGGTGCAGCCGCTTCAATATAGAAGCCACCCCATGTGGGATTTCAACGGGGAGGATGACGCCACACGTTACGGTCGTAAGGGGCCGGCCTCAGCCGCCGCCTTAGTAAAGATCTTATCCTCTTTGTACAAGGGAGAAAAGGAGGAATTCCTGCGCGTCAACCCACGGGCCGGATTCAGTATGTACGATCCTCCAAGTTGGGTAAGTGAACAATTGCGCTTGCCCGTTTGTTTTATACTCCCATGGTTAGATAGGTAGTCTAACGACTTCAATGCAGGAACTGCGACAGGAGGTAAAGGATATAAACAGCCGCCCTCCACAACCCGAGGACCCAGAACGGTCCCTCAATCCGGACTCCGAAGAGGATCCGGACATATCGGTGGAGCTTATTGACGGGGTGTTCCATCAGCTAAGCAAGGACAATACCTTGGTAGCCATTACGACGGATTACCCAGGGTTAATCCCGGCCTCCCAGGTGACAGAAACCGGGGTCTTATTCCCTTAAAAGAGATTCCACCCTCACGTAGCCCGGTGTTTCTGATGGCAACTGCGTTTTGCAGGGGAGATTTCCGAGGTAGGAGGCCAAACCTGCGGCGGCTAGCCAACGAGGGGCCACAGGGCCCCGTGGGGAAAAAGGAATGTAGTCCGGACTGAGATGCCGGCGCAAAGGTATGCCGCACCCTCTGTTTCCCTGGTGTTATTCTGTCAGGGCGTATTAACGTTCGTGCTATCTTCAGAATGAAGAGACCTCGCTGGACTACATCCGGAGAGGTTGCCAATCGTGCCTCCACCAGCCAGGCTCCAACGTCTGGCCAGGAAGCGGAGGCGGGCACAAGGCGCGCACCGGACGCTCCTCTGACAGAGGATGCGGACAGGCTGTCTGCCACAAATTCTGAAGTGGAGAGTGCCATGAACCACAGGCATCGCCGGATAGTTCTACGCGACGCTTGTTTCTCCCAAGAGGCTTTAGATGCCTTTAATTCAGGAGATGCGTACCTCCGTGCCGCTCAAAATGGTTTAGCCAGAGCCATGGAGCAGTATGTAAAAGACATACGGGTAAGAAAATTTTGGTCAAATATATATATATATATATATATACCAGTAGCCCCCGAGACTTGAAATATTTAGAGCAATTGATTTAAGGATCATTTAATATGCAGGTTCTTACAGAGAAGAATACCGTACTGTCCCAGGAGCTGGAAAAGTGCAAGGCCCAACTAGAGGCCGCACTAGCCGCAGCAGGGGAGCCCAAAGAGACCCCCTCAGGTAAGATACATTTCGAAAGATTAGTATTGTGCGGTGTGGGTGCAAATCTGACAAATCATATTGTAGATGGCGCCGGACTCAATCCGGACAAGCAACAACTCTTACGCCGGCTAAAGGCCGGTGAGAGTATGTTGACAAAGGTGAGGCGAGAGAAGAATGATCTTCAGGATGCCAAAACCAAGCTAGACGTCAAGCTTAAAGATGTTCGTGGCCAGCTGTCGGACTCCAAGAAGGAGAATCAGCGGCTTCGACGCGGCATTTTTAGTAAGTGCTTGAACGAACTTTGAAAAAAAAGTTCGGCGAGGAAGTCGACTAACAGAGTAATGTCTGTAGGTACGCTCACAGGTCATCCTGCAGAGGAGATGCCCAGTTCTACAGGTGACCTTCTTCCCGAACTCTTGCAACTGCATGAGCGAATTCGGCAGGCGATGCGGGGTATTGCCCAAGCCTTATGGCTTGCCCACTCCGTGCCCGAGGGCCTTGGAGAGCTTGCGGAGAAGCTGAAGGGAGCTCAGCGGCGCTTCTGGTTATGGAAGATATCAGCCTGCCGACAAGGCGCTAGGGAGGCCTGGGCCATGGTGAAGACCCGTTTTACGAAGTCTGACCCAAACCACATGGCCAAGGTCGGACCAGTGGGGCCTGACGGGATGGAGATCCCTGTAAGCTTAGTATACGGCCAAGTAGAGTTGGCCGCGAAGTATTCCCAGCAGGACTGTAAATTAGACAGCCTGTTAGATGGTATAGAAGAGGAATACAATCAGTCAGAATGACTATGTAATTTTGAATTGACATGTGTAATGCCTTCTAGCCGGATTGTAGATCGTTTGTCGTTGCCGACCTTTTCGCTTCAACCTCGGGACCTGACGGTCCGGAGTGTGTCCGAATACCATAGCGGTTATATAAGAACCAGGGTATGCGTGGAGACCAGGCGTAGGGGTCATTAGTGCTTTATCAGACAAGTGCCCGACTAGTTATGTTATATTACATGGTTAGTAAGAAACATCTTCCAGAGAGAATAGTTCCGTTAGGGGTTCCTTTCGCTGGGAGGCATGCCCTGAAGTGCATGTCTGGACTGCGTGAAAAAACGCAGAAAAAAGTATCCGGGGGCGCATAAAAATGGGTAAAAAGATCATCTTTTATTTCACCGACCGAATATTCCCTTAAGAACGCTAGCTTTCGGCTTCACCCAGTCTGAGGTACACATCCGGCTGACCCGGTAGTAACAATCGCAGAGGTGCTCCCTTTACTGCCTAGCCGAACAATCGGGAACGTAGGGGTAAGCACAGGAGCCAAGCAACCCAGCTTGGCCAAAACTTAAGTCATATCGATGCATATAATGGTGAAGAAAAAGGTACATGCGGAAGTTTGACGCATGTGTTGGGCGTGAAGCCCGTATAAATAAGCTTCTGTTAAAGAAGCCCCCATGTTTAATGGGCGCGAGTGGCTCGTCACTAGATGGGCCTTTAAGGGCTATGAAAGAAAAGAGGGGAAGGAGAGAAATGTAAGACAGAAAAATGCAAAAAATGGACAGAGGAAGGAGACGAACACAGGGTCCGGCGCTAGGCATAGAATCTTCGGAGACGGGTGGCGTTCCACGGGTTCGGCTCGAGTCGGTTATCCGATGCATCTCGCAGGCGGTACGCCCCACCAGTCAGGACTTGGTCGATTATGAATGGACCTTCCCACTTGGGCTTGAGTTTGTCCTTTTTTTAATCCTGCAGGCGTAGAACTAGTTCGCCAACATTGTAATTTTTGGCCCGTACTTCTCTGCTTTGATACCTTCGGGCCTGCTGTTGATAAAATGCGGAATGGGCTTTTGCCACGTCACGCTCCTCCTCCAAGGCGTCCAAGTTGTCCTGCCGATCAAGCTCGGCTTCTCTTTCTTCGTACATGCGCACTCTAGGTGAGTCATGAATTATGTAGCAGGGCAGAACTGCCTCTGCGCTGTACACCATAAAAAATGGTGTGTATCCGGTGGTGCAATTTGGCGTGGTCCGCAGCCCCCATAGCACGGAGTCGAGCTCCTCTACCCAGTGCGTGTTAGATTCCTTGAGGGACCGCACTAGTTTGGGTTTAATGCCGCTCATGATAAGACCATTTGCACGTTCAACCTGGCCGTTGGTTTGTGGGTGATAGACGGAAGCATAATCTAGCTTGATGCCCATGTTTTTGCACCAGAGTTTTGCCTCGTCGGCGGTAAAGTTTGTACCGTTATCGGTTATGATGCTGTGGGGGACGCCATAACGGTGTACAACCCCGGATATGAAGTCTATCACAGGTCCGGATTCGGCCGTTTTAACAGGCTTGGCTTCTATCCATTTGGTAAATTTATCTACCATGACCAGTAAGTATTTTTTCCTATTGGTCCCACCTTTAAGGGGTCTGACCATGTCAAGCCCCCAGACCGCAAAAGGCTAGGTGATGGGTATAGTTTGGAGTGCGGTGGGTGGCATATGGCTTTGGTTGGCAAAAAGTTGGCAACCAGCGCATCGTTGGACTAGGTCCTGAGCGTCTGCCCGGGCCGTCGGCCAATAAAAGCCCGTACGGAAAGCCTTGCTAACAAGGGACTGAGCAGCAGCGTGGTGACCATCGAGTCCGGCATGAATTTCAGCCAGAAGGTTCTGCCCTTCCTCTTCGGAGATGCACCTTTGAAGGACTCCGGTAGTGCTTTTCTTGTAAAGCTCTCCCTCATGGACTCTATAGGCTTTAGATCGCCGCACTATGCAGCGGGCCTCGTTTTGGTCCTCCGGGAGTTCCTGCCTAGTAAGGTAGGCTAGGAATGGTTCTGTCCACGGGGCGATAACCGCCATTATTATGTGGGTTGAAGGTGTAATTTCATTGGCAGAGCCTCCAATTGTGTCAGATTGTTCGGCATCGAGTGGTGCGGCTGGGTCCGGGCTGTTATTTGCGGGTTCCCCCTCCCATGCTACGGATGGCTTGAACAATCTTTCCAAAAAGATGTTGGGGGGACTGCATCGCGTTTTGCTCTGATGCATGCCAGGACGTCCGCTGCTTGATTGTTTTCTCGGGCTATATGGTGAAACTCCAGCCCTTTGAACCGAGCTGACATTTTTAGGACGGCGTTGCGGTAAGCTGCCATTTTTGGGTCCTTGGCGTCGAAGTCTCCATTTATTCGGGATATCGCGAGGTTTGAATCCCCGCATACCTCTAGGCGCTGGATACCCATGGATACTGCTATCCGGAGACCATGTAGGAGGGCCTCATATTCGGCTGCATTGTTGGAATCCGTGTACATGATCTGGAGCACATATTGGACTGTGTCTCCTGTGGGGGACGTCAGGACGAAGCCAGCCCCCAGTCCGGCCAACATTTTGGAGCCGTCGAAGTGCATAATCCAGTTTGAATATGTGCCGTACTCTTTAGGGAGCTCGGCCTCCGTCCATTCTGCGACGAAGTCGGCCAAAACTTGCGATTTAATAGCTCGCCGTGGCTTATAGGTTATATCGAACGGGAGAAGCTCGATGGCCCATTTTGCAATCCGTCCCGTTGCATCGCGGTTGTTGATAATATCGTTGAGTGGTACTTCCGAGGCTACTGTTATGGAACATTCTTGAAAGTAGAGTCGTAGCTTCCGGGATGCCATGAATACCGCGTATGCAATCTTTTGATAATGCGGGTACCGTGATTTGCATGGAGTGAGGACAGTGGACACGTAGTAGACCGGCCTTTGAAGGGGGAATTTGTGGCCGTCCGTTTCCCGCTCGACAACAAGCACTGCGCTGACAACTTGGTGTGTTGCTGCAATGTACAATAACATTGGTTCGCCGGTGATTGGCGCGGCCAGGACTGGGTTTGTTGCCAGTATGGATTTTATTTCATCAAGTCCGGCCGTGGCGGCATCCATCCACTCGAAGTGTTCGGTGCGCCGAAGGAGGCGATAAAGGGGTAGTGCCTTTTCTCCCAAGCGGGAGATGAAGCGGCTTAAAGCCGCCACGCATCCGGTTAATTTTTGTATTTGTTTAAGGTCCTTTGGGACATCCAATTGTGACAAAGCTCGGATCTTGGATGGGTTTGCTTCAATTCCTCTACCGGATACAATGAATCCCAAGAGCTTTCCGGCTGGAACGCCGAAGACGCATTTTTCTGGTTTGAGCTTGATGTCATATTTTTGGAGGTTATTGAATGTAAGCCTCAAGTCGTTTACTAGGGATTCGACATGTCTTGATTTGACGACCACATCATCCACATACGCCTCCACTGTTTTGCCGATCTGGTTTGCCAGACATGTCTGGATCATGCGCTGATATGTTGCGCCGGCGTTTTTCAGCCCAAAGGGCATTGTGTTGAAGCAGAATGGGCCGTATGGTGTGATGAATGCTGTTGCAGCTTGGTCTGATTCTGCCATCTTGATTTGATGGTAACCGGAGTATGCGTCGAGGAAACACAACAATTCGTGTCCTGTGGTCGCATCGATAATTTGATCGATACGGGGGAGGGGGAAGGGATCCTTTGGGCAAGCCTTGTTAAGGTCTTTAAAATCGACACACAGGCGCCAGGATTTGTCCTTCTTTGGTACCATCACCAGGTTTGCTAGCCAGTCCGGATGTTTTATGTCTCTGATGAATCCGGCCTCTAATAGCTTGGCTAGCTCCTCTCCCATAGCCTGTCTCTTGGGTTCGGAAAAATGCCGAAGGTCTTGTTTGATAGGTTTAAATCCTTTTAGGATATTCAAGCTGTGTTCGGCCAGCCTGCGTGGGATCCCTGGCATGTATGAAGGGTGCCAGGCGAAGATGTCCCAATTCTCTCGTAGGAACTCTCGCAGTGCGGCGTCTGCATCAGGGTTCAGTCGTGCCCCGATGGAAGCTGTTTTATTGGGGTCCGTTGGATGGACCTGGAATTTGACTATTTCGTCAGCTGGCTTGAAGGACGTGGATTTGGATCTCTTATCGAGTATCACATCATCCCTGTTAACCGTGGAGCGCAGCGCAGTCAGTTCCTCGGCCGCTAAGGCTTCGGATAGTGCCTCAAGGGCTAATGCGGCTGTCTTGTTTTCGGCGCGGAGTGCTATGTCCGGATCACTAGCTAGAGTGATAATTCCGTTCGGCCCGGGCATCTTAAGCTTCATGTACCCGTAATGGGGTATTGCTTGGAAGATTGTGAATGCTTCCCGCCCTAGTAGAGCGTGATGTCCGCTTTTGAACGGGGCCACCTAAAACGTGACTTCTTCGGACCTGTAATTATCTGGTGTGCCGAACACCACATCTAGTGTGATTTTTCCTGTGTAGCGTGCTTCCTGACTGGGGATTATTCCTCTAAAGGTTGTGCTGCTTTGCTCGATGCGGTTCCAGTCTATTTCCATTTTTTGAAGGGTTTCCTCATAAATGAGGTTCAGTCCGCTACCTCCATCCATGAGCACCTTGGTGAGGCGAAAGCCGTCCACTATAGGAATGAGGACCAATGCGGCTGGTGCTCGGGCAGTTCGGAATCTAGGTTCATCACTTGCGTTGAAGGTAATAGCAGTGTCGCTCCATGGATTTATTGTTGCAACTTGATAGACTTCGGCGAGGCTGCGGAGTGTTCTTTTTCACATATTGTTTGATGCGAAAGTCTCGAAGACTGTGAGAACGGTACTGGTGCCCTCGGGCTGGCTTTTTGCGGCCTCCGGAATTAAGAGGTCCTCGCCAATTTTGGCCACCTGCCGGAGTATCCAACATGCTCTAAGGCTGTGAGTTGGTGTGGCGTCCTCTGTACTGTGAATTCTACAGGGTCCATCAAGACACCTTTCCAGTACGGTTCCATGCCCTGTAGAGGGTTTTGGCTTTTTGGTGTTTATCCCGGGTGTCCTATGATGATGCACCCTCTTAGTTCGGACGGGATTACTATTCAAGGCCGGATTATCCCAAAATTTTATTTCGGTTTTCCAGGCGCTTTCCATCGCACAATATTTTTGTACTAAGGATGCCAAGTCAGCGAAGCATGTAATATCACGACGACTTACGGCGTTAAGGAATCCCTCGTCCGTGCAATTACCGCGGAAAATTGAGATTGCGTCTCCCTCGCGGCAATCCTTTATCTTGTTCATAACCAGGAGGAATCTGGCCCAGTAATGATGTACTGTTTCCTCGGGCCTCTGCCTGATTTGGGAGAGATCGCTTATGTTCGGGTGGGCGGGTGTCGTTGAATCTGAAACCTCACCTAATCCAAGATTCGGAGGCCGAAGAGTTTCCGAACTCTGAAGTTCGGATTCTTGGATGTTGTCCAATGAATCTAGCCCGTTGCCTGATCCTAAGCTCAGGTCTTGAGTTACATCCTCCCCTCCGCGGGTATTCGGCTTGGAGGGGTCGGGAATTCGGACGTAGCTAGTCCCTAAAATAGATGAAGGGTCGCAGCACTGCGCCTCTACCACGGCAACGTGGTGGATGACTTGGGGAGAGATAATTTCTCTTAGATCGGGTTTAAGCCCAACCTGGTCGTAATCCGTAGCGACCCCCAGGGTGGCGATGTGATCCAAGAGCTCATTTACGGAAGAGAGCTCCATTGGATCTAGCTGCTCGACGAGTTCCGAGCTGACGTGTAGGTTGCTTTTGATGACCCGAGAGGTCACCGTTGGCGCAACAGCCGAACAGGCGGTCATGAGGAAACCACCTAGCGGGAGGGTTTGGCCGACAGTAAAGGCTCCCTTAGCAACGGCACCGTCTTTAAAGACGGGAGGAGGCATCCTTCCTGATTGTGATGGCACAGAGGAACTCTCAATGAAAGCACCAATGTCGGTGTCAAAACTGGCGGATCTCGGGTAGGGGGTCCTGAACTGTGCGTCAAGGCCGGATGGTAACAGGAGACAAGGGACATGATGTTTTTTACCCAGGTTCGGGCCCTCTCAATGGAGGTAATACCCTACTCCTTCTTGATTAATATTGATGATATGGGTAGTACAAGAGTAGATCTACCACGAGATCAAGGAGGCTAAACCCTAGAAGCTAGCCTATGGTATGATTGTTGTATATGGAGTTGATTGCCTATGGACTACAACCCTCCGGTTTATATAGACACTGGATAGGGTTAGGGTTACATAGAGTCGGTTACAATGGTAGGAGATCTTGAATATCCGCATCGCCAAGCTTGCCTTCCACGCCAAGGAAAGTCCCCTCCAGACACGGGATGAAGTCTTCAATCTTGTATCTTCGTAGTCCAGGAGTCTGGCTGAAGGTATAGTCCGGCTACCCGAACACCCCCTAATCCAGGACTCCCTCAACCGCCTAAGAGTCGACTCAAAAGTAAAACCTGTCAAGGAGCATCTTAGCAGCGGAGTTCATCCGAGAAATCTACCACTCCGAGTGGCTCGCCAACGTTGTCATGGTCCCCAAGAAGTACAAGTCACTTCGCATGTGCATTGACTTTAAACATATCAATCGGGCCTACCTGAAAGATCATTTTCCTCTCCCCCGCATCGATCAGATAGTCGACTCGACTGCGGGATGTGAGCGACTGTCTTTTTTAGACGCCTATTCTGGGTACCATCAGATTCGTCTGTATGGACCTGATGAGATCAAAACAGCTTTCATCACTCCATTCAGGTGCTTCCGTTATGTTACCATGCCATTCGGCCTCAAGAATGCCAGAGCCACATTCATGAGGATGATTCACAAGTGTTTGCTCACTCAAATCAGTCAGAATGTGGAAGCATACATGGATGACATTGTGGTCAAGTATCAGAAGGGTTCCGACCTGCTGGCTGACCTTGATGAAACCTTTGCCAACCTCAGGAGGTATGATATCAAGCTTAATCCATCGAAGTGCACATTCGGACTTCCTGGCGGAAAATTACTCGGTTTTCTCGTTTTCGAACGGGGAATCGACGCCAATCCAGAAAAAGTCAGTACTATACTCCGAATGAAAAGTCCTGTGCGAGTGCACGACGTCCAGAAGCTTACTGGTTGCTTGGCCGCTTTAAGTCGATTCATATCTCGTCTCGGTGAAAAGGCATTGCCTCTTTACCGATTGATGAAGAAGTCCGACAAGTTCGAGTGGACTCCCGAAGCTGATGCAGCGTTTGCAGAGCTCAAAGCTCTGCTCTCCACCCAGTCGGTGCTTGCTTCCCCAATCAGCAAGGAGCCTTTGCTGCTTTACATCGCAGCCACGGGACAAGTCGTCAGTATGGTACTTACGGTCGAGCGGGAAGAAGAAGGAAAAGCCTTCAAAGTTTAGCGCCCAGTATATTATATTTCTGAAGTTTTGACCCCGTCGAAGCAAAGATATCCTCGTTATCAGAAGCTTGTATATGGGATTTATATGACCACAAAGAAAGTTGCTCACTACTTCTCTGATCATTCCATTACAGTCGTCAGCGACGCTCCATTGTCAGAGATCCTGCACAACAGAGATGCAACTGGTCGAGTGGCAAAATGGGCGATTGAAGTCCTTCCTCTAGATATCAAGTTTGAGGCAAAGAAGGCTATCAAGTACCAGGCAATAGCAGATTTCGTCGCCGAGTGGATTGAACAGCAACTGCCGACTCAGGTTCACTCGGAGCATTGGACCATGTTCTTCGACGGTTCCAAAATGCTGAATGGTTCCGGTGCCGGGGTGGTGTTGGTCTCCCCCCGAGGAGATAAGCTCAGATATGTTCTTCAAATCCACTTTGATTCCTCCAATAACGAGGCGGAATATGAAGCACTTTTATATGGGTTGCGCATGGCCATTTCACTCAGCGTCCGTCGCCTCATGGTCTATGGTGACTCAGATTTGGTAGTTAACAAGGTGATGAAGGAATGGGACGTCAGAACTCCAACCATGACTGGTTATTGCAATGCAGTGAGAAAGCTGGAGAAGAAATTCGAGGGGTTAGAGCTTCATCACATACCCCGACTGAAAAATCAAGCAGCTGATGATTTGGCAAAAATAGGTTCCAAAAGAGAAGCCATTCCCAGCAATGTGTTTTTGGAACACATCCACACGCCATCAGTTCAGGAGGATCCCTTCACTGAAGAGGCCCCGCAGCCAAAAAGTGCCACGGATCCGACTGAAGTTGAAGTTCCAGCTGTGGTCGACCTGATCATGGAAGTCTTAGTCATCACTCCCGACTGGACAGTACTGTACATTGCGTACATCCTAAGGAAAGAACTCCCAGAGGACGAAGAAGAGGCTCGATAGATCATCCGTCGATCCAAGGCCTTTACAGTCATAAAGGGACAGTTGTATAGAGAAAGCGCGACTGGAGTCAGTTAGAAGTGTATAACACCAGAAGAAGGTCAGATGATCCTTGACGATATCCACTCGGGGACCTGTGGTCATCATGCGTCCTCTCGGACCATTGTGGCTAAAGCATACCGAGCGGGATTTTACTGGCCAAGGGCCAATGAAATGGCAAAAGAGATAGTCGACAAATGTGAAGGATGTCAGTATTACTCCAATATGTTGCACAAGCCCGCGTCAGCTCTGAAAACCATCCCACTCGTCTGGCCCTTCGCTGTTTGGGGGCTGGACATGGTTGGTCCACTTAAAATGGGCAGGAGCGGCTTCACTCATGTGCTAGTAGCAGTCGACAAGTTCACCAAATGTATTGAAGCAAAGCCTATCAAGAATATTGATGCTTGCACTGCTATTAGTTTCATCAGAGAGTTGATATTCCGATATGGAGTTCCGCACAACATCATCACTGACAATGGGTCAAACTTCGATTCCGACAAATTCAGGGCCTTTTGCGCCTCTCGGGGCACACGAGTCAACTATGCTTCGGTCGCCCACCCTCAGTCGAATGGACAGGCGGAAAGAGCAAACGGTCTAATTCTCAAAGGACTGAAACCTCGATTGATGCGCGACCTCAAGCACGCAGCAGGTGCATGGGTCGATGAGCTTCCATCAGTTCTTTGGGGATTGAGGACGACCCTGAACCGATCGACCGGAAGAAGCCCATTCTTTCTGGTCTACGGAGCCGAAGCAGTCTTGCCGAGTGACATGCTTCACAACGCCCCTCGAGTCGAGCTCTACTCTGAAGAAGAAGCAGAACAAGCCCGGCAGGATGCAGTCGACCTCCTGGAAGAAGAAAGAGAAATGGCCATGATCCGATCGACCATCTATCATCAAGACTTGCATCGATTCCATGCCAGAAATGTGAAGAGTCGAGCCTTCCAAGAAGGAGACTTAGTCCTCCGCGTGGATCAGCAAAAACCACACAAACTCGCTCCTACTTGGGAAGGCCCCTTCATAGTCACCAGAGTCCTCCACAATGGAGCGTACCACCTCTACAATGTCGATCGCCAGATTGATGAGCCACGAGCCTGGAATGCGGAGCTACTCCGCCCCTTTTATACTTGAATTCTCACTCGGATGAGATGTAATAAGAAAAAACTCCTGTAGTTTATTTATCAAAGACAAGAGCGTTATAATTTTCCCAGCGATTGTTATTATTTTTGTTTGCTTAAGAAATCCCCCAGTGGGTGGCTTAGCTGCGAATCCGCTTCGCCTAAGTTTGTAAAAATAAAATCCTACCGAGTGGAGAGCAAACTCCCACTCGGGGGCTTAGCTGCGAACCCGTTTCGCCTAAGTATTTAAAAATCCTACCGAGTGGAGAGCAATCCTCCCACTCGGGGGCTTAGCTGCAGTCCAGTACTTGCCTAAGTCTTCTCACTCAGAGACTTAGCTGCAGTCCGGCACTCGCCTAAGTTTGAAAAAATCCTATCGAGTGGAGAGTAATCCTCCCACTCGGGGGCTTAGCTGCAGTCCAGTACTCGCCTAAGTCTTCTCACTCGGAGACTTAGCTGCAGTCCGGCACTCGCCTAAGTTTGAAAAAATCATGTCGAGTGGAGAGCAATCCTCCCACTCAGGGGCTTAGCTGCAGTCCAGTACTCGCCTAAGTCTTCTTACTCGAAGACTTAGCTGCAGTCCGGCACTCGCCTAAGTTTGAAAAAATTCTGTCGAGTGGAGAGCAATCCTCCCACTCGGGGGCTTAGCTGCAGTCCAGTGCTCGCCTAAGTCTTCTCACTCGGAGACTTAGCTGCAGTCCGGCGCTCTCCTAAGTTTGAAACAATCCTGTCGAGTGGAGAGCAATCCTCCCACTCGGGGGTTTAGCTGCAGTCCAGTACTCGCCTAAGTTTTTTCACTCAGAGACTTAGCTGTAGTCCGGCGCTCGCCTAAGTTTAAAAAAAATCTTGTCGAGTGGAGAGCAATCCTCCCACTCGAGGGCTTAGCTGCAGCCAGTACTCGCCTAAGTTTTCTCACTCGGAGACTTAGCTGCAGTCCGGCGCTCGCCTAAGTTTGAAAAAATCCTACCGAGTGGAGAGTAATCCTCCCACTCGGGGGCTTAGCTGCACTCCAGTACTCGCCTAAGTTTGAAAAAAATTCCTACCGAGTGGAGAGAAATCCTCCCACTCGGGGGCTTAGCTGCAATCCAGTGCTCGCCTAAGTTTTCTCACTCAGAGACTTAGCTGCAGTCCGGTACTCGCCTAAGTATTTGAAAATCCTACCGAGTGGTGAGCAAACCTCCCACTCGGGGGCTTAGCTGCAGCCCAGTGCTTGCCTAAGTATGAAACACATCTCAATCCCCAAGGACGATGAGGTACAGGTCGACTGCCACCTTCTCCTGGGGAGCTTCGCCACAAATACAATGTGCGCTTCATCCCGCTCTGCAGTAACAAGTAACGAGGTGCGGGTCGACTGCCACCTTCTCCTGGGGAGCTTCGCCACAAATACAATGTGCGCTTCGTCCCGCTCTGCAGTAACAAGTAACGAGGTGCGGGTCGACTGCCACCTTCTCCTGGGGAGCTTTGCCACAAATACAATGTGCGCTTCGTCCCGCTCTGCAGTAACAAGTAACGAGGTGCGGGTCGACTGCCACCTTCTCCTGGGGAGCTTCGCCACAAATACAATGTGTGCTTCGTCCCGCTCCATCGCCGACCCGCAAGGACAACAAGGCGCGGGTCGACTGCTTCCTTCTCCTTCGGAGCTGCGCTACAAATACAAAAGTTGTCTCGAATAAAGAACGGGTTCACTCAGCAGGGGATTCATGAAGATATTCAACGATAAACCAAGTTCTGATAAAATCCGAAAGGTTCCGGACCACGGGTCGAAGTGCTCAGGCATTCAGCCCGAAAGAGTTTAACGGTTACAAAGACCACTCAGCGTTCCGAGGCAAATTTAAGGTGAGGCATAAAAGTTTGTTCACTCCGCGGGAGGAGGACTAGCAGGCTTGACGAACTCGTCTAAGTCGACGCCGTCGGCGATCCGAGTGGCTGCGGCAATGAAGGTCTCCATAAAAGATCGGAAGTCATGCTTCTGGGTGTTGGCAACCTTGATTGCTGCCAGCTTATCTTGTCGCACCTCCTTGCAATGGACGCGAACCAAAGACAGAGCCACATCAGTGCCACACCGGGCAGAAGACTTCTTCCACTCCTGCACTCGGTCAGGGATTTCGTTAAGTCGAGTCATCAGGGACTCAAGATCATTTTGGGGCGTGGCCTCTGGCCAAAGTGCCGGGTCGATCCGTGACATGGCGACCTTCAGTCGAGCCAAGTAGTCCACGGCACCGTCGATGCGGGATTCCAGTCAGAGCAGATTCATGGCAGTTTCATCTTTCACGGGAGAATTGATTGGATCCAAACCTGGTTCGATCCGCCCAGTCTCCTCCTCGAAGTTCTGGCAAAACTCTGCACTCACGATCAAAGAATAAGTCAATTTTCATACGCTGAGTGGACACAAAAAAATCAGTCAGAACAAAATGTGCACCTTCAAGCTTGATGAACAGCTTCTTGGCAAGGCTCCTCAGGTAGCTCTCCAGATCGTCCCTCCTGCGAGTGATGACTTCCATCTTCTCGCCCAGGTTGAGGTTCTCCTTCTTCTAGCATGAGCACTCCTTGTTGGCTTCGTTCAGAGCAGATTTCAGCTTGGTATTCTCTTCTTCCAACTGGCCGACCGAAGCCAGCTTCTGTTTAGCCAGGGCGGTTCTGTCGTCAGCTTCCTTCCGAGCAGCAGCCAAATCCTGATCCTTCTTCGCCAGAGCTTCTCTCAGTTTTTCTGCAAAGAAACGATGCTTGATTCAGAAAGAGTGGAAGGGTACTCAAGCCTAAGACAGACCAGTCGACAAACTCGTCTTACCAGTGGCGACGTCCTTGACCTTTTGTAGCTCTGTCTTGGCCAGCTCCAAGTCAAGGTTCAGTTGAATCTGCTGTTTCTCCAAATCAGCAAAGCGAGCTCCGAGATCACAAGATTTCTGAAATTAAAGGGAGAAGTTATTTTACAGCGAAAAACGACAAAGACAATAAGTACTAAGACTACGGTCGACTGCCCGCAGTCCACCATAGTCTCGGGGACTACACCCAGTGGGTGCACTTCGCGTGCCCCCACCGGTTCTGATCCCACTCGACCGGCCCGCCGGAGTCGAGTGCAGGGAGTAAAAAAAGGGGGAAGAGAAAGTAGAACTCAGACCACAATCGACTGCCAGCAGTCGACCGCAGTCTCGGGGACTACACCCAGTGGGTGCACTTTGCGTGCCCCCACCGGTTCTGATCCCACTCGATTAGATCGAGTGGAAGAGACAAACTACCAGTTCAGTTTTCACTCGACAAAATGCAAAGACTATAGTCGACTGCTAGCAGTCCACCATAGTCTCGGGGACTACACCCAGTGGGTGCACTCGACGTGCCCCCACTAGTTCAAAATTCAATCGACGCACCCAGTGGGTGTACAGGTGCAAAGATTTTCGGAAAGAGTCTTCAGATAGCATATCCTAACAAAACAAGCGGCGACCAACTAACCTGGACGTTGCTCTGGAGAGCCAAGCTAGCATCGTAGGCAGCTTGGTTGGCGTCCCGCACCGTCTTCATCTTCTCCATCATAATGCCCGCCTGGCGTATGGCTTCCCTGGTAGCATTCACCTCGTCCTCTGGGACATGATGGGTCGCAAAAACTGAAGGTGGGTCGACAGGGGCCTGAGCAGTCGACGAGGAAGGCAAGGCACTCGACAATGGCACAATGAAGGTAACAGAACCCCGATTGGCATCGCCAACGTCCTGAACGACTGGCTCCGCCCTCGGCGTCGATTGTGGCACCTCGCTCGCAGGAGCTTGCCTATTTCTCCTCGCCAAAGGCCTCTCGGGCTCTTCATCATCGTCATCAGGGAGGTCAATAATGTTAGGGGTTGTTCAAAGTTTAGTCGACAAAATCACATCACCCAATGGTACACATTGCAGTTGAATCGACCAAAATAAAGACAGTATGGCAGAAATCATACCCAGAGTAGAAGTGACCGCATCCTCCATCACCTCATCATCGTCCCTGTAAGCTGAGGTCCCGGAAGTAGCAGCACTGACAGTTCCAAAGTTCGTCCGGTTAAAATGAGAAAAATAAACAGCACAGAGCGTCGAGTAAATATGAAGGGAGACACTCACGCAGAAGCTATGGGGATGTCAATCTTAATCTTCGGCAACGCCTTCCGAAGCTTCGGCACTGCGACTTTGGGATGCTTTGACGTTTTTTCAGTCAGAGTTGGCGAAGAGGTCCGAGGATGCTTCGAAGACTGACCAGCTTGAGCAATTGCCTTTTCACGAGCGCTCGGTCGTTCTTGGTCAAGTTTGGACCGCCTCTCCCTGTGAGGAGGCGACTCGACTTCTTCTTCGTCACTTGGATCGTCGCTTTCTTCGTCTCCTCTACCGTCAGACTCCCATTCGCCACTGTCGCCGCTGCTCGCTTCTCCTTCCAGGTCCTGCTCTTGCTCTTCGTTGGGCATTGAATACATTTCAATAATGGCCTGTAAGAAAGCAGGAAGAACAAAGTCAGTCGACTCAGCATAGGCAGCAGCACGAGTGAATTCAGATTACAAACAAAAACTCAGAATCGGACCTTCTCTGGTACATGAGACTGGTCGAGTGGAGGAACTCTCCTGGCTCCCCTGGGGTTATCCTTGTTTCCGGTCATGCCCGACAGCCACTTCTCCAGTGTGTCGTCATCGACCTCCTCCGGGTGAATCCGAGTGGAATCTTCAAGACCCGAATACATCCACATCGGATGGTCTCGGGCTTGAAGAGGCTGGATGCGCCGCTGAAGGAAGACCTCCAAGAGATCCATACCAGTGACCCCGTCATGGATAAGCTAGACCACTCGCTCTACCAGTACCCTCACATGCGCCTTCTCCTCTGGGAGCACCTTCAAAGGGGAGGGTTTTCTCACTCGGTCCATGGTGAAAGGAGGGAGGCCAGTCGACTGCCCTGGCGTCTACTGGTCTTTGAAGTAAAACCAGGTCGACTGCCATCCGCGAACTGAGTCGGGAAGAATCATGGACGGAAAGGAGATTTTCCCTCTCATCTGGACACCAAGACCCCCACACATCTGAATCACTTGAGTCCTCTCATCACTCAGATTAGCTTTTTTCACCGTCTGAGAGCGACAAGTGAAAATGTGCTTGAAAAGGCCCAAGTGAGGCCGACAACCCAGGAAATTCTCACACAAAGAAACAAAAGCGGCGAGATAAACGATTGTGTTGGGAGTGAAGTGGTGGAGTTGTGCCCCAAAGAAGTTTAGAAATCCCCGAAAGAAAGGGTGAGGAGGCAAGGAGAATCCATGGTCGACGTGGGTGGCAAGGAGAACGCGCTCACCCTCCCGAGGTTGCGGCTCGGATTCCTTCCCCGGAAGCCGCGCCGATTCATAGGGGATCAACCCTCCTTCAGCTAGGTCGTCGAGGTCTTCTTGGGTGATCATTGAGCGGATCCAGTCGCCCTAGATCCAGCCCTTCGGCAGGCCAGTTCGCGAGGAGGATCCGCCCCGACTGGTCGCCTTCCCCTTCGACCTCGTCGTCGCCTTCTTCGCCCGCTCTAGAGCCGCCGTCTTCTCCTTCCCCATCGTCACCGGTGAAATGCGTATGGAGCGGTGGCGCTGGGGCGAGAGCGAGCGCGGCGAGGGAGCGTGAAGAGGAGAAGAGATAATGAGGACGCACAGTTCAAAGAGTCCCCGGTCCGACGCCTTATATGAGGCCGCTTCCGAGTGGCTGACTGGTAGGCCCGGGCGGCCCTATCAAATCCCGTAACGATCGCGCGCGTGATACATGGCGAAAAAGGTGGCGTGGGGATCGAGGTGGCTCTGCTCTATCCCATCCGATTACTGCGGCCTCCCCCGTCCCGCGTGCTTCCCAAAATTCGGATCTCGTGAAATCTGCGGGTAGCAGAACAACTTGTCAGACCGCAGATCTCCTCCGCACTGTCACTCGGAGCCTTTCAAGTAAACAAACCACTCGACAAAAAGCTAAGAATGGATCAAGGCGACTGAAAAGGAAGTTGCTGTCATCACTCAGGATTCATTGATCCGAAACCAGATATGCTCATAGCATGAAAAACGAGTTGGGAAAAATTCTCAACTCCTTCCCCACTCAAACCTCGATCCATTCGGGGGCTAATGACGAAGCTATGTACCTAGGGTAGGGTCATGGACCTGTCCAAACTTCCCTACCCAAGGACATCTCTAGAAGGAATCACCTTTCAATCGACTTGGAAGTGTTCCACTCGACAGACTCGAAGACACTTGACCAAGAAGCGATCACTCGACCAAGACCAAACCACTCGACGGCCAGGAGACCTAAAGGCACTCCGCATGCTAATGGTCGGTTATTAAGTAGCCTTTATGGTCATCATAGCACTTTATTAGGGGCGTTATCAGTAACGCCCGACCTTAATGTATTTAAAACCCTGCATAACTGAGGGCCGGAGGGGTCCGGCGAACTCTATATAAGCCACCCCCTCCTTAGTGTAAAGGGTTCGCACCCCTGTAAACCATACACGCATAATCCAGTCGACCGGCTTCCGGCTCCGAGACGTAGGGCTATTACTTCCTTCGAGAAGGGCCTGAACTCGTAAACCTCGTGTGCTTACAACTTCTCCATAGCTAAGATCTTGCCTCTCCATACTAACCCCCCTACATTACTGTCAGACTTAGAACTACGACAGCGTGCGCTGAGGCGCAGCCAGCCGTGGGAGGCAGAAGCAGGCGGCCCCGCCGGCGCTGGTTTGGTTTTGGCGGTTGGATGAAGACATGACTGAAGAAACACGACAGATTGTAAAAGCAGTGGGAGTACTTAACAACCTTAACTGAAACCAGCAGGGGCACTTAATAACCAAAGATGAAAGCAGTATGAGTACTTATACAGGTTCAACGGTACAAAGCATGTCTCGAACAGTGCTACTTTACCTACAGTTAACCAAGGGTGAGGCCGCCAAGCCCCAGGACAAGGCCCAGGCGCCACCCCGTGCATCCACAACCTTCTGAAAGCGGCTTCATCTCGCAATGTGGTCAATAAATAGGATATTCGCTTTGGAGCCATGGAAAAGCATGAACATAATCTTATGTCCTATTCTCCAAGATGGACTAGCCTTCATTATTTGAGACCACCCATGAATAAGTATCTTTTCACCTCCAAGGGGAATTGAGTAGGTCGACATATACATCATGTTGTGACCAAGCGCAAGTCTGACCCGACCATGGTCAGGCATCTGTATAGGAACAATAGAACTCGGCAGTTCCTATTTCAAGAAGATCACAGCTGTAAAACTGTGTATAAGCAATAGTTTATGAACAACATATATAACAGAAAACAGCTCGTACCATAAGTTTCTTGACATAGTTAGACCTGTTCAACGAGTGCAGTAGTGGCACACATATCTCACGTGGCCTTCCACCATTGAAATGCCCCACAAGGACCTCAAGACGATCAATTAGGTCTAGGAACTTGTGGATGTCGATCCAGTCAACTTCAGTGCCATTAGTAATAGCCGAGTTATTACAGAGTAACAAACGAGCAGACTGCTTAACTCTGAAAAAACCTACACGTGCCACCAATTATAAGAAAATATTAGTTAGAAGTAGCATCTTTGTGAGAGATTCATTGCTACTTCTAAAGTTAAATTGTGATTAGTTAGACAGAATAGGTGGATTAAGAAGTAATCGAGGCAACAAGCAAGAACCAGATACAAAACTAACATGGATGAACTATTGGAACGATGTCGGGGTGGAAGATCGCAGTGAAGATGAGACTAGGTTCTGCTATTTCCATCAACATTCGTGCGCCAACTTTCAGTCCATAACACTTGCGAAAGTTTATCCAAGTTCGGCCATAAAAAAAGCAGCGATCTTCTTGGTTCATGAACCCAACTCGGAACTTATATCCATGGCTTGTCTTCACTGTGACCATTAAAGTAGTGTATTCAGTTATGGCAAGGCCAAGCATCTTGAGTACATGTGTTCTGGCAGAGCAAATAATACACTGCAGGAAAAATAATATGAGAACACAGCATGTTCAAGAAACCCCCACCCTCCCGGATAGAAAAGAGGATTCTAGGAACATACTGTGCATGTTTCAAAATGCTGTGTTAGGATGAGAAGGAACAAGTGTGGCGTCTCGCCGAGGTCGCAGAAACCTGTAGGGTACTCGCACTTTGGGCACTGCAAATGAAACACACTAGATTCAGTAGGAAGAAAAATGCATCAACGGCGGCGGCTGCCATCCTAGGATTACCTGCGACCAAGGGACTTGGGTTTATCGGGGATGGATGAAGAATTCGTACCTGGGTCTCCATGAGAAAACCCTACGCAATCGCTGAGAGGGGGTTTTCTCTGAACAAGCAGACGAGGGAGAAGGGGATTCAGGCCCAGTGAAATATTGTCGCTTCGTCCGTCCAGCTTACTGCTAAAGCTGGAAAGGGGGGTTGTGATTTGACGGCTCATTGGGCATTACTGCGGCGCTACGACCGGGGTGTGTCTACTGTGAAGTTGTGCACTCTAATTTGTGCATATGGAACGTGTACCCTGTTGCCGGTTGCCCCACATATCAGCGAAAGGAAGTAGAAAGACAGGAGTAACTAGTTACACATAAATATATTTTTTGACAGAGAGATACTCCATCTGTAAAGAAATATACAAATCTTTTATATCACAGGCTCACCTTGCCGAGAAATATACTCCCTCTGTAACGCACGGGCATTATGGGGGTTCAGCTTTTTTTATGGGGGTTCAGCTGAGAATATAATACTCAGATAGGCTCACGGTTCTGGACTTTGGGCCGTAAGCCGACCCTGCATGTTTGGGGCCCATGTGTTCTACCTCAGCGCTTTTTATATTGCAAGCGATCAGTACGGCGCTAGTTTTAGGTGCTGTCGCAAGGCAAATACACAAAATTGAATAAAGCACGGCAGCTGTTGGAATGAAATCGAATGACAGTTCCTAACCAGCAATCAGAGTTGCAATTCTATCAACGATATACCATGTGATAAATAATACTGTCGTACTACTTATACACACAGGACACTTGTTTCACCATGCCAGATTATTACATCAAAATCTCTTGGGGGATAGATCAGTTCGGCAGTTGCGTGCTGCTAATTTCAAAGTTGATTTGGACCAGCTCTCCTTGCCGAGAAAGTTTGATTTTGACATCATCCCCTACCGCAAGATATGATTTAGATTTGAACCTTGACCATCCTTTAGCATCAATCATCATGCGACCATCCTTTGTACTTACGGTATATGGAGCAGGTTCATTCACACCAAGGCTGCTCATGGTAAGAGAAACTTGGCCGCGGTCGCCCGGATTTTTGAATGACTCCCTCGTTGCTCTAGGAATTCTCTGTTTGCAAACAAGAAGACATGCCCAAACAGTTAGATCAACACAGTGAATCATGTGAAACAACATGGAAAGAAAAAAGAACGAAGCACTTGGGCGGCCAATGCTTACCAAGAAGGTGGACATGTCGGTTTTTGTAAGAACTTTGGTATATGAAGTGCGAACTGTAGCCCAGTCTGTTGCCGGTGCAACTGCACGGGCCGGAGCAGATGCAAGTGCAAGTGTTGGTGCGGGTGCCGAAGCCACTGCTACTACCGGAGATGGTGCTCCTTGTAGAGCTGGTGCCGGTGTCAGAGCAGGTGCCGGTGTCGATGCCCGATCCTCTGGTAGATCAGACTGATCCGCTGACGCGGTCGGTGCCCAATCCTCAGCTGGATCAGAGTGAGTTGCTGCCGCTGTCAGTGCTAGAGTAACTGCCGGTGCTCGATCTGTGCGAGACAGCGGCGATCGTGTCTGTTCTGCTATGATCAGCTTTCTAACTTGACTAGGATCCGTGACCGTGATCCAGTTTTTTTCTTCATTTCTTTTAAATGCGAGAAGGACTAATTGTGGCGTTTTTATTAAACCAAACTGCAGTTCATCATAGCGATTCAGCTTGTACTCAGACAACAGACTGATCCAATTTTTTCCAGTAATATAAGTGATGGACAGTGCCTTCGTTACTGACACGACATAAGAAGTGAAACCTAATAACCATTGTAGAGCAAACCAAACGGTTTATTCTGTGATGAATGTCACATGGCAAAACCTGCATCATAAAATTGTAGGAAAAGAAAGAAAACATGACTTTAAATCAATAAGATTTATACAGTAAATCAATAAGATTTACTTGATGTGACACGAGTGAATCCTTACCAGGAAATCACTATGTTGAAGTACTAAACAGAAGATTGATCGTCCAACTACGCATGGCATGCAGGGGGCCTACCTACTCCCACAAGCAGGACAGTCCAAAGGTCGTGACAAATCGTATGGACCAAACATCCATGGGACTGGAAATCCTGGTGGGTGTGATAAACCCTGCAATGCATACAGATATTGGAGTGTAACCATAATTGATAAACCGTCCTCACAAAAAATATGATCTCGATACTTCAAAACATACAGACTGAATTCAGTGGACAGACATTAACATAGTCCGTTCTCAGGACTGACCACACACCAAAAGCGGCGGTACTAATAAACAATACAGGGTTCACAAACACAAATCAAGTACTGAACAATAGTACTTACTACAGACAAGAAAAGTTGCACTAACTAAACTCTGCAGACTATTTCTTGCCACCGACCTACGGGATGAACCCCGCATAACTGACTAGGCCATGGACTTCGTGTGAGATGTCTACACGCACCATCACCATCTTGTCAACCTTGGAGAACCTATCAAAGTGGTCTTTCCACTCATAAACATGATGATGAAGACAGGCCGCATCAGATTTGTTGGGAAGCTTTACAAGAACCACACCCTTCGTAATCGAAGGCACAGCCAGGAAATTGTTGTGGTCACGTACATCCTCGAGAACACGCCTAACAACAATGCTACAGGAAAACACTAGTTCAGGACACGTGGCGACAAGGACACGGCAGCTGGATAGTTCAGCAGTAGAACTCATCATCAGGTCTTCCAGTTCACATGGCATGACTTTGAGAACTTCATCTCCACCGCGGACCTGGTTCTAATTCAAACAGAAACCATATTTTATTACTACCTCCATTCAGAAATATAAGATGATTTTCGATATTATACTCCATATATGACTGCATATACGCACAGAAATGAGTGAATAAAGACACTAGAACATGTCTTCAAAGGCATGAGAGCAGAGGGATTACATGCAAAATTCAAATCACAAGTTACCAAGGCAAATATACCATCTTAAAAGGTAGCATTGATGTTCATAAAGTACTCCCTCCGTCCCAAAATTCTTGTCTTAGATTTGTCTAGATACGGATGTATCAAGTCACATTTTAGTATTAGATACATTCGTATCTAGAAAAATCTAAGACAAGAAATTTGGGACGGAGGGAGTAGTTGAAAGTAATCTATAAGAAATCAGTGTCAACCTCTCGCATGTTTTGGTCAAAAGAGGAATTTAGAACCGTCATTTGGCACACAAAAATCACATGCAAGATCACCCAGAAAGTTGTACTACTAGTACTAGTACTGCGTGTTAGATGAAAAAACACGATCAAGATCGAGAAAAATATCGTCAAGCAGAGATATTACCTGGACTTGCTTAATGAGGGATCCCGGAGAGGGGGGCTTTGAGCTTGTCTGCAGTAGTCTCGGCGGGGTGCTTGCGCTTCTTCGTACCATGAGCCTCGACGGTTTTGGCTAGAGCCATAGCCATCACTTCGGCCGGTGGTCCAGCGTCCATCAAGAAACTGTCAAATAGAAATAAAAGAATAGAAACCATAATCACAAACCCAAAAGAAGAAAAGAGAGGGAGTTATAGGACCAGTCTCGGGGTTGCAAGACCGGGCCTTGGCCAGAATCAACACCATTGATGCGCTCACCTTTCCTTCTTTGGGAGAGAAGAACAATGGCAGAAGCAAGTCGGGGTTTTCTTAAAGAAATGAGGAACAAGATGAGGCAAAAGCGAGGGTTGGGTAGAGAGGAAGCTAAGAGAGAAGAGTGAAATGATGGTTGCTTCATCCGTCCAACTTACTGCTGGAAAGGAGGGGGTTTGTGATTTGATGGCTCATTGGGCATTACTGCGGTGCTTCAATCGGGGTAGTCTACCGTCACTCTACTACGGAGTAATTTAGTGCATGGTTGGTGGACCCTGATGCTGGTTGTCCCACACGTCGGCGAAAGTGTGTAATTTAGTGCATAGCTGGAGGAGGATCCGCATGGTAGAGCGTGTCCACTATTTTTCAAAACAAAAAATGATTACAACAAGCGTTTCCACTCTTACAACGGAGGAGTGCGAAACACGGCAGCCACTTGAACATACACAGTGCTCCTACTACTAGGCATGTGTAGTGGTTCATACGTCAGTACTACACAATCTTGTTGCTAGTGTAGTAAGATATGACGATAACAAATGATGTTGTGTGCATGTCAACTACTCAAATATGTAACAAATACATGAAGAGGAAACAACTATATTGAGATGAGACTGCAACCAAACACACCCACACGCTTTGTGCTACAGTGACTGGTCTGCACCGTCTGAGTTTGATCCAACGGTCATGTTGCGCCGAGACATGGACATGCCCATGCAGAGGGCGCCTAAACACCACCGAAGTCCCTCTGCTTCTCGAGGCGCACGACGTTGGTGATGCAGGGTGCAGCCGCCTGTAGAGCCCGCTCCCGGTCGACGGGAGCCAGCTCGTCAAAGACGGCGTCCAATGGCACGAATGGATTCCGGTGACGGAGCCCTGAAAGGATTCGCCCGGCGACGGCAGCCTGCAACCCCTCCTTGTCCAGCTCAGCCCCCACCATCGCGCGGAGACGGCTCAGCTCCTCGGAGATATAGGTGAAGAAGGAGTCCAGGTCAGGAAGCCGTAGCTCGTTGAAGTCGACCGGGTGGTCCAACGGGTTTAGCCCGACGGCCGGCATCGTCGCGCTGGCACGACGGTAGGCATCGCGCAACCGCAACACGTGTGTGGCAACTTGGTTCACCAAGTGGCTGAGGCGATCCTGGACCTCGTCATGATCGGCCCGCTCGCGCTCCAGCTGGCTCCCCTGATGGCCTATCGTATCTCCCGCTTTCTACAGCAATGCCTCCGACGCCTCGAGCATCTTTGTGGTGGACGCCTGCTGCATTTGAAGCTCCGTGAACTCCCACACATAACGGAGGAGCATGGCACTCCTCTCCTCCTTGAGCTCACGGAGCTCCACGTCCTTGGCCCTGAGCTCCGCATCCTTGGCATGGAGCTCTTGTGTCAGAAGCCTCACCTCGGACTCCGTGATCTGCTGCGCCGCCATGGCACCAGGTAGAAGCAATGGGGAGAGGAAGCAAAGGGGGCGAAACGGCTGAAAGGTAATGCAGTCTATGGGAAGGCGGAGGGAGCGGGGAATCTTTTGGTTTTCACCATGGTAAAACACCAGTCGACGACTTCTCACATCAGGGAGCGGTGGGTTTTTACAAGCGGAGTCATCGTGACTAATTGCTGCCGCGCCTGCTCCCGTCAATCAAAAAATTAAAAATCCTGCCGCGCCTGCTCCCGTCAATCAAAAAATAAAAATCCTGCCGCACCCAAACACCAGAGCAACGCCGCGGTGGATATTTATATTTACCTACCGGCAAGTAGATAAAAAAGGGGTGAAAAAACAAATGTGGCGGCGGCCTAGCTAATCGGTCGAACTAGCCCAACTAGCTAGCCACCGTGCTTCACTGATGTACTCGGCGGGAAAGGTTGTCTTTCGTGATTTGACGACTCATTTACTTGCTTCGGCGCTACGACCGAGGAGGACCCAGAAAACGCGTGGTAGGGCGTCCCACGTCAGGAAGAATATATGCGTGCACCACCCGGGAGGACCCCAAAACCGCACGGTAGGGTGTGCCACGTCTCGGCACGGAGGAAAAATGTGCGTGTAAAAATATACTGTATCAGACGTAGTACCTATGGTTCGACCTTGGGACCCAGCCAGTCGGTCGAAAACACCCCACTAGCCACACAGCTTCATCATGCAAACATGGCACGGAGGATAGATGTGGTTAGCTCCGTCTCGACCAGCCACAATGTCTCTTGTTCTAGGCGATTCTTCTATTTTCCAAGCTTTTTTTTAGTTGTAATAACACCATGGTAAGCTAGCGCCGCTCTTCGTGTGTGCCCGTGCAAAGGTTAGACGATGGAGAGAAGAGAGCTTGAGATCGCAGACCTGGGACACACCATTAAGTGAGACAACGGTCATGCACGTGTTGACGAGGCACTCCCTCTACTCTACTCAACGAAAGTACTGTATAAATAAAATCAAGTTATGGGACAAAGCCAACAACCGTTCGTTTTTTCAGGCTATCGACTTACGCTTTGTAGTCCAGGTTGGCAGTTCGAATCTCGTCTTTCAGATTTGTTAGTTTTAGGTCCAAATTTGATTAATAAAAGTGGGACCCCCGTGTGTTGTTCCGATATTTCAGTGTAGGATGGTTTTTTTGAACAAACACTTTGCGCAGTTAGACAAGTAACGGCACGAGTTACACGTATTTTGCAAGTTTACGAACAAAAATGACAGCAGCATAGATTATCACATCCACCCCGCAGCTTAGATCCTATGGTGATACGAGTTTTTACACCGTTGGAAGTGAGATCCAATGGCTTGGGAGTAGTCTTTGTAATTATGTGCAATTTCCAAACTCTCCAAAGGTTTTTTTTGCAAATAAAATATTCAGGCCTCGTGTGTGCCGCTGCATCTTCGATCCAACGGCTCCCCGGTGCTCATATTAGGTGCTCCCCATAGCTTAATTACCCGCTACGGTGATATGAGCATCTAGGTCATATGATCAGTGATCAGATGGCACATGCGTAGTACTTGTACTTTCTGCGCATTTCCCAAACTCTATCGGCCGTATATTGCAAAAACCTTTAAACCTCCTATTGTGGGCCGTTAGATCTCAGTGAACTCGTATCACCATAGAATCTACGGTGCGGGTGACGGTGTCCTGGACTAGGGGGTACTCACCACGTCATCTCCCGATCTATTAGATCGGGCCGAGAACCCCCATGGCCGTATACTCATGGGCCAGTTCGGACAGCTGCCACATACATGGAAGATTCTACAAGACTTGGTGATCAAGACAAGGACTCCTCCCCACCGGCGTATTCGGCTAGGACTCTTGTTATCCTAGGCCTCTGGTGCATTATATAAACCGAGGCAGGGCTAGTCGAGAGATGAATAACATACACATCAAAAATCATACCATAGGCTAGCTTCTAGGGTTTAGCCTCTCCGATCTCGTGGTAGATCTACTCTTGTACTACCCATATCATCAATATTAATCAAGCAGGACGTAGGGTTTTACCTCCATCGAGAGGGCCCGAACCTGGGTAAAACTTCGTGTCCCTTGTTTCCTATTACCATCCGGCCTAGACGCACAGTTTGGGACCCCCTACCCGAGATCCGCCGGTTTTGACACCGACATTGGTGCTTTCATTGAGAGTTCCGCTGTGTGATCGACAAAAGGATCGATGGCTCGCCTGCAGATCAACTACGACTTCGGCGTCTTCGTCGCAAGTTCGACTGGTCACCTTGGTTCGACCAAGAATTCCGCCCCGTGTTTGGATCACCATGTTTGGACGAGGGCCTTCATCAAACATCAACTCCGATCTCTATCAAGATCACGGAGGAATCATCTATGGAGCTCGGGGGCTCAACGTCAACATTGCCCTCAAGCGACTGTGCTGTTATTTTGGACAATGAACTCGTATCTGCCGCCACCACCTCCTCGAGTATCGCTTTGACGATCGCTTTGGTGTAATTGTGCGGAATTGAGTCTATAACAACTCTGGAAAATTTCGTCGAGTTCCAATGGAGGAATCTCTGGCAATCCACGATATACCGGAGCCCTGTCAAATCTGGATGGGAATTTGGATGAGTTTAGGGCGTGGTGTCCAGCTTCTAGATCGGACGTCCTTTGGAAGATCCAACCGTTGATTGGCTGCGGAATTCCTATATCAACCACCTCTCAAAATTTCAGCTCGATCCGACCGTCCAATCTCCGGAAACCTTCCGATTAGTGCATCACTTTTCGGATCTGTTTTCTGCGCGAAAACGAATCCGACCCGAGTTCATCTTTTTTATGAACGGAATTTCAAACATCCCTTTTGAAGGAAGTTTTGTATGGGGTATTGTGTTTTGTTCCCGAACACATCCCACTAACTTTAAGATCTTTTGAACATGATCTTCAACACCATGCTGGTGTCAAACCAGTCCGGCAATATTACTCCATGGCCGTCGACCTGCACTAGACACGTCGTCACTTTAGCCGAGCTCAACTTTTTCGGATCATCATCTCGGCAAGCCGAACAAGAGTCCGGCATCGCGAAGGATAAATCATCATCAACATCACCGCCCCACGGATTACACGGAGCGGGCATACCGGCATCGCCGCATGGTCGCTTCATCAAGCCGGCATCGACCACGTCATGACCTGCATCGACAGGACCGCACTATTGCTTCTTCAAGATGGTGTCCATCACGCCGACCTACTTCGACTCATCGGCTGACGTCAAGGCTTCGACATCTCAGCTGGACCGTGGGCTTCGCCATCTCTTCATCAACCTACTCCGGACACTTCAGCGTCACTAGCCGACCAGCTCCGTCACGTTAGCTGGGCCGAGGGCTTTGCCTCGGCGAGTCAGCCTTTACCAGCATTGCCATGCCGTCGTTTTATCGCCCATCAGGCAATGGGTGTGCGGAGCGAGTCCCAATTTTGGGAATCACCTTCCTTCAGATTGCTACAACAAATAAACCAGGTGCTACTAATCCCAATATTTTTTGCTTGTTTGGGTTCATTTTTCCCAAGGAATTATTACTCTGGTTTATCCATGATATGTACATAGGTCTATCAAATGGTGACCGCATTAACGACGGTCGCGTGGTGGTTCGATCAGTTTCCGTACATAGTCTGGCGAACGCCGCATCCGGAGCTCGGACCGACCTGTGAATTCAGGCTTTGCCACGCCTTTACTACATCACGCCGACGCCCTGCATCGACATTGACTTTGGCGCCAGGCCATATTTCTTCTATTACTCACTTTGCACAAATTATTTATTATGCAACATTTTTTTAATTATCATTATTACTATTATCTCCGGTTTGCACTATTTTTTGTGCACAGGAAAATGATCCCGGGACTTCGGCGTCACTCTGTCGGTCTGCGTTGACCGTGCTATGTCACCACTTCTGCGTGTCGAGCTCTCCGCTCCACCACCTCGGGACCAGCTTGGGGGATAGAACCTTGCCCCGCATCAAGCTCGGACCGCGTCATCAATACCGAACACATTAACCAGCTAAGTCGCTTTCATTCTCAAAGCTTTAATTTCTAACTTGTGTTCGGTTCGACCAAGCATTATACTTTTTTGGAAAAAACTTGCTTGTAAAAAATTTCCTTGTCCACACTTTTTTTGTGAGGCATAAATTCAAATACCCAATTCATTTGGGGGCTTCCTTCATGAAGCTTTTCCACTTGCATATGATTATACTTGTACGGCTTCGTTCCTTGTTCGTGTATTACGCCACAATATGCACCATATTGACTTAAGCGATTTGCAAGCTGGGTTGCCTTGCTCCTGTGTTTGCCCCTACGTTCCCGATTGTTTGGCTAGGGAGTAAAGGGAGCACCTCTGCGATTGTCACGATCGGGTCACCCGAGCCGGACCTCAGACTGGGTGAAGCCGAAAGCTAGCACTCTTATAGTTTTCAATGATGGTCGGCACACAACGAAACTCATGAGTACAAAAAATCTATTGCACAAGTCTCATAATAACAATGAGCACCGAAGAAAGGTATCGGTGGGGGTACTATTTTCTTCGAAGATGCTTCTTACACTTCACGGTAATATAGCATAAGTTCCCTGAGCGCGCTTTGTCTGTTACAGCCTTATGGCCTGATTGCCTGGTTATTGGAAACATCGTCGATATTCTCGACCGATGCAGTACATAACACTTTTCGGTCCTTGACCGAAGAGGTAGAAGCTGACGGTCGGTTAAGACGCGTTTAAAGTTCGGTTGAACATAGATATGATATAAGTACTTCAGTACATGCAATCATTCTTCTACCCAAGTCACTTGGGGGCTCTTAAGTTTATTTGAGCCATTTTATAATAAGTGTTCTTCTTCTTAGTCGTTGCAAAGTTTTATTATTATTATTTATCACTCCTTTTTTCGACACGAGTGTGCGGTCACTAGCCGGGGAGCCTAATTTCTCTCGCAAAGCCGCTAGAGTTTAGTTTGCTAAACTGGCCTGATGAGAAGTACTCCGCCCTCGGGATAGGAGGTTGAAGCTGTAGGCTGACCCGCTCGAAGTCTTGAGATAGGATGTATCATGTTAAAGCACGACAGAAGCACTTCTTTTTTCTAAGACCAACTTTCGGATTGGCAACGAACACTTGATATTGTTCGGACGTCATGTTTTTACTGACGTTTCTTGGTTTTCCAAGCTTTTTGGCACTTTTAAACTATTTGTGCTTTTCCAGCATTAATCTCGCAGTGCAACGCCAGACACCTTTAGGTATTCGGCAAAAACATTCTCAGATATTGCTATATATGCATCAGTTTCGAATTGTGTCTTCGGTCAATAGTTGGGTTGCCCGGCTCCTGCTCTTGCTTCCTACGTTCCGTTTTGTTCGGCTAGGCGTGGAAAGGGAGAACCACTGCGATTGTGCTTCCAGCTCACATGGTTAAGCACCTCAGTGGAGAAAGCCGAAAACTGACTTTCACAATAAGCGTAAACTGGTCAGCGATCCGATGACTATGTTAAGTGATGGGTCATTCATAACATTGGTCGAAGTGTTTACGGCTTGACCCCGACTATCGCCGAACACTACCAGGGGCTATTAACTGGCCTCCCAAACTAAATCCTCAATATTTTGCTCTTACATTAGAGCTGAGGTTTAATGATCATGCTTAGCATGACAACCCAAAGAAAGGAAACGATAGCGGGACTATTTTCTTTGGAAGACATTTCTTCTGTTAAACAGTAATATAACTCTCTATGTACCTTTGTTTATAAAACCGTATGGCCAGATTGCCTTGTTTGTTGTAAATCTTTGCCCTCATAAAGGCTTTATAAAGTAGGAAAAACACTCCTCGGCTACTGGCCGAGGAGGTGGAAGCCGATGGTCGGTCAACAAAGTTTTGTACAATGCGGATCCGAGCATTAATGACGTAAAGTACTTGGATACATAGAGTCATTACACATAATTTGTGATTTTACTATGGATATTGATCCTTAATTCGGCCACCCGTGCCCGCATTAAGGCTCGGGGGCTACTGGGCTTCGGGCTTATTATTTACAAATATTAAAGGGGCACATTGATCCCGTGATCTGGTGTTACCACCCGACCAGTGTCTCGGGGGCTACTGCATTGCTTGTCACTGGCAGAAAATTTTATGTGCAATATAGTTTCCGAGGAGATTTTGATCCTTAGGTTGGTCAGCCGCACCCAACCTGAGTCTTGAGGACTGAGCACGCCGCTTTTAGTGTCCCGAAGTATTCTGCCGAGCTTGGACTTGATCCTCAGGCCGATTTTGCAAATCAACCTGAGTCTCAGCGGCTACTGGGATCAGCGGTCTTACGTCATCCTTCAGGTGCATCTCGGGTTTTAGACCGATACACACCTTGAGGGCTACTGGCTATATATCTCGGCAGAGAATAAATTGCACCAATAAAAAATATTCACAAAAATCGGCCCACATTCGGGGTGGTGCACCACCTCGGAAGCAGCCCGGCATAAAGCTCGGGCGCTAGTGGCTGGCTCCATAGAGGGCATTTCCGGCATTAAGCTCGGCTAAACTCCTTCAAACTTCTTTGAACCAAGGTAATTTACGACACCTCGGATATAGTCCGGCGTTGGAGCTCGGATACATAGTCCGGCGTTGGAGCTCGGATACATTCCGGCGTTAGAGCTGGGAAGCGGTCCGGCGTTGGTGCTCGGTTGCAAAAGATACCTCGAATACAGTCCGGTGTTGGAGCTCGGACGCAAGAGGACGCTGCCGCCCGGGAATAATTTCAGACCCGAGGTGTCGCATAAAAATAACAAGGCATTGGTAAAGGCCGGAAACTTAAAGGGGCTCCTCGGATACCCGACGTGTAAACTCGCCGAATGCATTGCGGCGATCCTCAAGATCGAAGATGAGAAGATTTGTTGAACCAGTTTTCAAGACCGACAACCGAAGATGAAGAATAGTTCGGAAGAATCGAGGAGCGTCCCTAACTTGAAGACCGGTTTAGGGGGCTACTGACGGTGTCCTGGACTAGGGGGTACTCACCACGTCATCTCCCGATTTGTTAGATCGGGCCGAGAACCCCCATGGCCGTATACTCATGGGCCAGTTCAGACAGCTGCCGCATACATGGAAGATTCTACAAGACTTGGTGATCAAGACAAGGACTCCTCCCCACCGGCGTATTCGGCTAGGACTCTTGTTATCCTAGGCCTCTGGTGCATTATATAAACCAAGGCAGGGCTAGTCGATAGATGAATAACATACACATCAACAATCATACCATAGGCTAGCTTCTAGGGTTTAGCCTCTCCGATCTCATGGTAGATCTACTCTTGTACTACCCATATCATCAATATTAATCAAGCAGGACATAGGGTTTTACCTCCATCAAGAGGGCCCGAACCTGGGTAAAACTTCGTGTCCCTTGTTTCCTGTTACCATCCGGCCTAGACGCACAGTTCGGGACCCCCTACCCAAGATCCGCCGGTTTTGACACCGACAGCGGGAGAACCTCATACTCTCCCGTGCGAGAAAACATAAGGTGCTATCGCAGCTTGGATGCTACGGTGATACGAGCTTGGAGGTCGTTTGATCTGAGATCCAATGGCATCTGAGCAGTCTTTGTGCTTGTAAGCAGTGGCCGAACTCTTTTGGGGCTTTTCTGCAAAAAAACCATTCGAACCACTGAGGAGGTGTTGGGTCACATATCCAACGCCTCTGAAGAGCTTGTATCACCAAAGCATCTAAGGTGTGTAGCACATGATATTCTTACATACAGGAGAATATGATGTCCTCCTTCATCTTAGATGCTACGGTGATATGAGCTTCGAGGTCATTGGATATGGGATCAAAGGGCATCTAAGTAGTTTTTGTACAAATTGTGTGCAATTCTCAGACTCATCAAGGTTTCCTGCAGAAATATTAAGACACATCATGTGAGCTGCTATACCTCAGATCTACAAGCTCCAAGCAACTCGTATCGGCATATAGCATCTAAGTTATGGGGGCACATGATATTCTCCCGGGGAGGAGGGGTGGGGGTGCACAACCAATCGGTGGCTGGGAGGGTGGGGACAAATATAATCTAAACAACCCTAAACAGAGCTCCACAATTTTATCTAAGGTCGAGGGGTTGACCCCCGACAATCATAGCTCCGCCTAAACAGAACATTTGCATGTACTTTAGTAATAGACTTAATATTCATGTTTCAGTTTCATGTTCATTTTAAATATTGAACTGAGGACCATGGATGTCTTACATTTTACTCCCTTCATTCCCAAATATTAGTCTTTTTAGAGGCTTCAAATGGACTGGCACATACGGATGTATATAGACATATTTTAGAGTCTAGATTCACTCATTTTGCTCTGTATGTAGTCACTTGTTGAACTCTCTAAAAGACTAATATTTAGGAATAGAAGGAGTATTTTTGAATTCGTTTCATACATCCATGGTTTGGAAAAATAGATGCACTATACTTATTGGATTGTTGTTGTGTTCGTGCGTGTGTGTCTCTCTGTCTGTGTGTGTGTGTGTGGTCATATGCTTGATACATACAAAGTTTTCTCACCTACATGTTGTTCATCTTTTAAATTTGAATTTGCATTGGAAAACTTACTAGGGATACCATGAAATGTGAAATCCACGTTGATATCACTATATTTGCAACTCGTCATAAATCAATTACCACGTTGAGATTCGTATTTGCAAGGAAAATACGGGTATTGTAATACACATTGATTCGTTCGGCAATTTAAACGGTTCCTTTCGTATTCTCGAATGGTAGGACCCAACAGCGTACCAGCCAGACCTTGGCTCGTGTTGATCCGAAAAAAAGCGGGCTCGTGTCCTTCGGTGGCATGCGTGGTACGCACATTAGGCAACCCCATTACCCCAACCAGTCGAGCCTCAGCGTTTCAAGTCAAAATATCTGGCGGCCAAAATTCCAGCCCTAGGAAATTCCCCTCATGTCACCGGTCCATAATGACTAGCGATAAACAACGGAGGGATGCTTTAGTAACTAGACAACGTTAACTAGCGTGCCGAGCACGGTTCAATTCCCTCGGTCGCCGCTTGTCAAGGTCACCCGTCAACTGCATTGCCCCGTACTACTACTACTACTACTACTACTACTACTACTACTACTACTACTACACCAGGATGAGCACAGAATTGAGCCCGTTTGTTCGTGCCTAGTACTTGAGTTAATATACCAGGAAATGCACGGGTACGGAGGGATTGTCCTTTTACTCTGCATATATAACTTGTCTGAAGTCTAACTAAGCAAAATGTTTGACCAAATCCTTTCTTAAGAAATACAATAGGATAGATGTATGGCTTGAAAATTTATTACATGATGCAGGTTATGATATTGTTTCAAATCCTGGATCTTAAATTTCTGAAAATCCAAAAGTGAGCATAAATTCTTGAAACTAAGCATGGTCCCGTGACATGGCACAAATATTACTTCGTAAGTTTTTCCTTCAATTTGAGACAAGCTGCTTATGACAAGTTGCACAAATGAAGAGCCAAGGTATTTTGGAAGAAAGACCTGTCACGTTAAGGCGAACGCTTTCACTATTGAAACCATGGGCGTTTACATGCCGCCACGAGTCCCCGCTTCTCATCGGCAATCGGCAGGTGCCGTCCGAGCAAGCGTGTGAGTCGATGGGAGGCGTGCGAGCAGACCGCTGCGCCGGCCGTCAGGGAGGCGTGCGAGCAGACCGCTGTGCAGGCTCACCGGGAGGCGAGCCCTTTGACCAGGCTCCGCCGCCCACCGTCGTCCCAACTGCTCCCACTTTTAATGTCACCGACGCCGCAGTTTAAAATCAACCCCGCACTACCCGGTACTCCCTCCTTTCCGATTTATAGGGCTTATCTCAAAATATTAGTTTTTCCATTTTATAAGGCTCAATTTTGTTGTTTCCCATCACATGTTCAGATTCCAAGGAAAATTAAATCATTGCATGCAAGTATTAAGAGAAAATTGACCAATGCATGTAATTTATGCATGCATGCATTGCAATTAATGCATTGGTAAACATATTTTTTGAGAAAAACAAGAGCATTAATTGGGTGCTTTTGCAAACTACAAAAAGTATTCCACCACTCACCATCTACCTTGGTTAGTGAGATTTTTGAATTGAGCCTTATAAACCGGAAAGGAGGGAGTATCGCTACAATCCTCTCTCTTCCTCTCTGATTCTCCTGTCGTCTACCTCCAACTAGCCTGACCTAAACGTACGCCATGCCGCATCACGATGGTCTGCCCTTAGTGTTTCAGTTTCCTGAGGAAGACACCCAGCCAGAATCTCAAGAACATAAGGCGCTTTGGGACGAGCTTGAACTGGCCTTGCGGGAAGACGCCGCGCTTGTCCCCGCTCCCGTCGCCCCGACTGCGCCAGCGCCCATCCCCGTGGCTTTGATGGGCTGGGAGCCGCACATTGTCGCCGAGCTTGATCCCACGGGGTTCCACGAGGTGCCCGCCGACTTTCACGCACCCGTGCACCTGCCAGCGCATGCGCCTGCGCGTGCACTGATGCTCACGCCCGTGCCGGTGCCCGTGCACCTGCCAGCGCCTGCGCCTGCGCGTGCACTGACGTGCGCGCCCGTGCCGGTGCCCGTGCACACGAATGTCTCTGCGCGCGCCATTGACAGCGCCTGTCCCCGCGCGGGTGCCAGTGCCCCCCTCAGCGGCATGGATGGCCGCCGTCGACCGCTTTCTTGCACCAACGCCAGTCGCTTCCTCCCGCCAGTCGACTCGCTCCGAAGTCCAGAACATCTTGGCCTTCCTTGAAGCTAGGCCAACGTCCAGGAGTACGCCAACAACGGCGCAAGACGCCGCCGTCGCCGTCGGTCAGTGGCCCGACGACACACAGAGCACGACAGAGGAGCCGCTTCCCACCACGAGACGCCCCCGCCGCCGTTGCGTAATCTAAATTTGCCATGAAAAACGTTCGGATTGCCATGCTTAAAATCCAAACGTTTATCATTTCCATTTATTTTATATCGATCGTCGAATAATTTAAAGTCGGAGTCAGACTGAATGAAATGTATGGTTTGATCGATTGAATGTTCTGCTAGAGCCGTATCAAATTAAATATAGAACGTCATCAAGCCACATGTATTCCTTGTCATCCAACGACCTAGACTGCTTCAATGTCGAGCGCTCAACACGTTTAGCGTGCAGTTAATTTAATGCCAAAAATAGTGCTAATCACATGACAACACGCAAATAATATCCTAGTAGTTAATATCCGCATGCACTTAATATACATCCAAATTAACGTGCATTGCACGTACACACTGACTAGTGCTGCTAGTACGTGAAACTGGTGCCGTGACTTGTGAACGCGTCCAGATATGGTCAACGGCAACATCGCCCGCGAGTTCTTCCTGTTTGCCCGTGCGTCTAAACGCAGAAGGGGAGGAGAGAGAGAGAGCACACATGGAACCCACCAGTAAGTGAAGACATGTAGATATATTTTGTGTGTGGGAGGAAGCAAGGTCAACCGATCACATAGGGTCGCTGTGCGATCGAAAGAGTGAGACAGGTTGGAGAGAGTGACCTAGATAGACAATGTGCGTGAGAGAGTATACAATTTGAATAGGTCGAATTGGGCTCAAACATGGTGATATATCGTTTTTGTCCGAGAAAGAGCAAGGTCAATCGAGACATACGGAGAGAGAGAGAGAGAGAGATTGAGTGAGCGTGGCCCACCATGAGGTCGAAAGAGTGGTGGCGGCTTGGATGGACTGACCTAGATAGACAATCTGCGTGAGAGTGTATAGAGTGTGTCGATCGAGGCCCGAACAGGGAGATATATCATTTGTGTGCGAAAGAAAACGAGGTTAAACGAGACTCGAATAAAGAGAGCGAGATTGAGCGAGTGTGGCCCGCCGTGCGGAAGAAAGAGTGAGACAGTCTCGAGGGAGTGACCTAGATATACAACATGTGTGCGTGCGCATGCACGAGAGGTTGGGGGGCTAGATAGGAAATGCATGTATTTAGCGTGAGAGGGTGAGAGGGAAAGGGGGGAGAGAGAGCTCTGCATGGGGTGCAATGGCGGGTGTGTGAGGTAAATACATTTGGTAATAGAGTGGAAAAAGGGGTTGTGTAGTTGAGAGACTTAGAGATCGAAACATGGAGAGAAAGAATGAATGTGTGTTGGAAACCGATAGCTTCCTAAGGTGGTTAGGAGAGGAAGATTGACCGATACAGGAAGTATGTAGCGTTTGTGCGGGGGGGGGGGCTAAAAACAACATTTGAATGTACATAGTACGAGACTTAATATCGATGTTTCAATTTGGTGTACATTGTAAGATTTGAACCGAGGAGCAGGCATACGGGTAATTATTTCGAATTCGTTCCATGCTAAGTTTTGAAAAGTTGACATTGACTCAGTTTGTTGTGCTATTTTGTAGGTCATATGTTTGAATCCATCCAAAAATTTTCTCACTACCATGGTGTTCATCATATACATATGCATTTGTATTAAAAAGGTAGCGTGGATACAGTGAAATGCGAAATCCATGTTAGAATTGGAGATCGCTACATGACACACACTCTAATTCAAATAACTAACTACGTGACACACACTCTAATTCAAATAACTAATTATGTGAGACACACTCTAATCCATGTTAGCGTGGGTACCGTTTTGATTTCTTTTCAAATAACTCCTCATTAATTAATTTATAGTACTCCCTCTGTTCACTTTTATAAGACCTTGAAGACATTTCAGACAATGTGCAAAACAGTTCATTTTAAGTTGTTTGAAACGACTTACAAAAGTGAACGGATGGAGTATCTCGTTTTGAATGACTAATTATTGCAAGGAAAACATGGGCATGGTAATACATACAGATTCGTTTGCAAATGAAAGAAGATTCGTTTCCATTCTCAAATGTAGGCGCACCAGGCAAACCAGGGTCGTGTCGTTGTGGACGCTGCTTCGGTGCCTTAAAGGCAACTGCCTTTGCGTATGTCATGGACACAAAGGCAGGTGCCTTAAGGCACCGAAGCATAGTCATGTCGGGGTGGTCGCGTGTGTCGGACGGACGTGTAGCACCCCGCCACCCACCACCCTCCCCCCCCAAAAAAAGGACGACGACAATATAAGTTCGTGCTTCCACGTTTCGGATTGAAATATCTGGCGGCCCCAATTCCAGCCCTGCAAAATCTCTCTTCTCCACCGTCCCCTTCCGCACCTAGATTGCTCAAATCCCTAATTCTCCACCAACCCTCGAATCACCCCTCGTCTCGTCTCTTTCCCCACCATTCCCCACCTCTGTGCCGGACGACGACGACGAAGACGACGGTCGCGCTTCACCACCGCACCGGAGCTACCTCATCTATGCCCTCGTCCACCACACCGGATGGTCCACCAACAACGTTGGCCGCCGCAACCGACGTGCCTCACAGACACCGAGTTCCACCGCATCAGGTGCACTTCACCTATGCCGTCTCCCAGCTCACCGGGGCTACTTCACCGAGCACATCGTCACACCTCCACCCCCGAGGCCGTTGGGGCTTCAGCAACGGTCTCGTCCACCGCATCGTAGCGCTCCGCTGCCACTCAAGATCTGCATCTGTGCGCGGCCAGCCAACGCCAGCGCATCACCCTCAATGGCTCTGAAGTGACCCGCACTCTAGCTAGGCGAGCATGCCCAAACGCCGGCCCGAACTAGGTATCCACACATCACTCCCTTGTGCACTGTTCCGACGATGTTTGGATATCCTTTCACTGCTCTCTTAGCTTACACGCCTATGCAACTCTGACCTTAACTCTTATTTCTTCTGGAGATATCATCTGAAACAAGCAAATTCATATTTTAGCGAAGCATGACGGCGCTACGGGATCTGGTACACATCTTGCACACCCGTATAACCTTGTAAGTATCTGTCCTCTGGTACAACATCAAGGTCGATTCCTCTTATTTGATCAACCATTCGCCGTGTCAAAAATGCAGAGGGGGATGCAAGGAGCACAAGGCCTGCACATCCAAGAAAGTGGTAACATGGACTTGTACATGGAACATCCCAAGCGCAAGTAGTGCTGCAGTGAGCCTGTACAACGAGCTAGCGTAAGTCCCTGCATTTCATTTAATTCGTACTGGCATTCGTGTATGATTTGTGTGCAGTGGCTGATCCACGAATTCAAGTTACCAGGGGCGAACATTTAACTTAAAAAATACGAAGGCACTTGCACTCCGGAAATCAACATAACTTGAGAAATGTGAAGCTACATGCACTTTGAAAACCAGCTAATGATCCAAAGTAGTTCAGATTATAAACACTAAATGATGCAAGCACCAAAAAACACAAAATGCAACATGGTGTACAAGGACTACAAACATGGTCTGTACCTCCTTCAATTATTCGTTCTAAGGCTGAAAATATCGAAGTGTAATTGCACGTATAACCAGTGCGCAAACTGCATATCAATATATCTATCCTGCACAAGTATGCCAATATTTCAAACAATAGATTAGAAAAGTATTTATGCTATGTTGTCATGATACAGGGACTTTCTGGTAGATGGCCTCGACGTTTCCTCAAGCTATGAAAATGCACTACAATTTGCTTGTCATCAATGCCTGCAAATCTCTGTCTCTCTCAACATAGTAGATCATCATTAGACACTAAATCCTTCAATGAGCTTGCAAAATGCTTGCATTAGATCCCTAATTAGACACTATATGTTCATCACCAGGAGCATGTAAAATGTTTGCATCAAAACCTTCATTAGCAATCTGTTCATTAGACACTTCAGGCTCAAGAATAACATGAGCTTGTATGTTTGCACCGGAAACTTGATTAGATACATCAGATTCAGTCAGTTCAGTATTGATTGGGGGAGTTATAAAATAAGTAGAAATTGGTTTCATTTTCTCATAGATTCCCTACATACAAGCAGTTTTACAACACCATCAGGTTTAACTATTGGCCAGAAATTGAAGAGTTGAATTAGATATAATAAGGGATGTGATGTACCTGCTCGTTGCGCATGCTACTCTTGTAATTAGCGACTGTCCGTTTGCGCAAGCTCGATGCCATGTCCGTGCTGCCGCCGCTGCCTCCCACGCAGGCTACACCCAGGGTTGGATCTTCATCTTCTTGTCCTTCCGTTCGCTTGAAGCCCAGCGACCGCCCTCCAACGAGGGTGCGAGGAAGTGCTGTGTCGGTCTGTCCAGCAGTGGCTAGGTTAGGAGCGAACCAGACTGGAGGCTGCAGCGAATGAATTGGGATTTTTCCTACTGTCGATCGATATGGGAGGCGCTCGTTTGGGCCGCGAGCCTGCTATAGGGCCTGCCTTGCACTTATGTTATTGTCCCATCCAAATTGAAACATTTTTCTTCATTTTTTACATTGCCTGCTCGTGCGTTGGGACGAACATACTAGCGTGGGCCAACCTGGACGACTCAAACTAGGTGCACACTTTCCAGCCACCTGAGGCGGCCGCCCATACCAGCCCCTATGGTGGCGTCGCCCCTTTTTGCGTGTATGATTGGATAGTGAAAAATATTCCAGTGGCGCTTTTGATTTACCCACAGAATGGTTGAATCTCTTGTTTCCATGAACTGAGTTCGCCAATAATGTGAAGGATGCCAGTCTTTTCATCCTATTGTAGATTGCTTAGATCTCGATATGCCAAAAGTAATCGCATGAAATATACAGTAAAAGCCAGTGTGATGTGTTTGGCTACAACTAGTCTGAGTACACGTCCTCATATAACATATCAAGGACGCACCATCTTACCAGATTAACCATTCGACTTACCCATGCAGTGTGGGAAGAAAGAAGTATTGGGACTGCGTATCCAAGCAATTGATGCCATGGACTCCTTCGTACAACCATGTAAGCGAAAAAGAAGTTGCAGTGTGCCTGTACAAAGAACTAGCGTAAGTTCAGTTACCTGCTTCTCGGAATTTTAGTTAGCCACTTACTGCAAAATTGTTCAATTACGTTGCTTGGCTTAATTTACTTTGCTACTGATTACATAATGGCACAGCCTGTTAATCATATTGTAGACTACGCCTACTATGTGTTTGATACTTACTGTTAAGAATTACCTGTTTGCCTTAACTTAAATATCTACCTGTTTGTTTAACTGCTTTGCTGCTGCAACAGCGGGTTACAATGATGTTAATAACTACTTTTTGCCATCCAATTGAAACTCTTTAATTCCTTGTTTGTTTAACTGGTTTGCTATTATAACTCCCAGTTGAGATGTTTTGCTAACTTCAACTTTTCTGAATCCAATAGGAACTTTAATGGCAAAACAGGTTAGCCCAAGATCAAAGAGCGAGGTCCCCATGGACGTTGCATCATCCCACAGCAGTGGCACCGGCCCAATCGTGCATTATGAATTGCCAACTGCTGATGCTCTAGAGGCTAAACTAGTGGTAGAAAGAGATTCTGCTTCTGCACTTAGAGATGAAGTTGACATGTTGAGGAAGCAAACAGCACAATCATAAGCAGTACTCAAGACAACCATTAAATATTTGGTGGATTTCAAAACGAAGCAAGCTGAGACTGACCAGATTGTTAAGGTCCTGAAGGAAAAAAGGAAATTAAATTCCTACTTGGTAAATCATAGGTGAAATGTTCTTTCCATAGTTGAATAACCTTTGTGTTGTCTGTTCATGTAATCAATCAAACCATTTGTTTTAGAGATCATGTAATAATTGTTTTTTTGTTTTTTTGTTTGTAATTTTATTTGAGCACAAGTCTGTATTAATTGATAAGACTCGGAGACATTTCATTTGGATTGCTGTGCCAGACCTACAAATATGCCAATCGGGTTGAATGTGCATTCAGCAATACTAGTATAGATGGACCATAAGTGGCACGCATCGGAAAGGGCCAAGATGCTGGCTAAAAAAGGATGATGTTGTAGCCAAAAAAAAGTACAGCGGCCCGGCTTATGTATGTTAGTTGATATTGTTGATCCATATACTCTATAAGTGTTTATATGTCTATTAGTTCCGTACATTCCTGGTTGATTGACTCGGTATTTGAATCTTGATACATCGCTTGTGTACATATCTACATGGGAGTACACATTATGCTGCGTGTGACATTTGAGTTGGACATGAAGTGTTCGAAATATTCGAATTCACCTTAAACTGGATTCTAGTTTCTGAATTTGAGTATCGGCATTTGTAAACCATATTCATATATGACAGTGGAATACATCTTTGTCGTCCTTTTGAAGATATATAAAAACACATAGAATGATTTATAAAGATTCATATAGGAATACAAAATGGATTCGAATTTAGTTGCCAGGGTAAACATGGATGCTTATTGTCCCAAAATTCGAAAGAAACAGCAAAATGTCCACTCCCACATCGGCTGCCCGAAGCCAAGTGTTTGGGAGATGGAAATTACTGTCTACCCATTACATGGACAATCCATCGGCCCGATTTCCACTGCTCTAAATAGGGGTAGGTTAGTAACTTCAATTAGATGTGACACGACCGCCTCTGAGCCCATTCCGACACGGTGGGCGTCAAACATGGGAGGCAAAACTCATTTGATTCAAGCTTGTCCGAAAGACCTCTGTTTCTCCCTCCATTCCCCATTCATACACGGTCGGCGGCAAAACAAACTCTCCTCGTCCGAAATAGATGTAGGCTAATATTTTAAATAGGGGCAGATGTGTAACTTCCATCAGACGTGACACAACCGCCCTACCTGTCAGCCCCGTTCATACACCATGGGCGCCAACCGTGGGCGGCAAAACACCCTCTCCTCGCCCGAAATAGTTACCGGCAAATATTTGGGAGATGCGAGATTACCGTCCTATCCCCAACCGACGAGACGTCCAAATCTGAAATGGGGGATAAGTTCGTAACTTTCCCATATTTCAGACAGGCGCATCCCAAGAACATGGTTCCCCGTACCTCTCCCTCCATTTTCCCGTTCATACACCGTCCGCGCTAGAACACCCCATTCCCACACCAGCCTCCGTCCACCACCCCATCCATCGCCGCCGTCCTCCACCACATCCATCGCCACTGTCCTCCACCATGCCGGAGCGGCTACCAAGACCGCGTCGTCCACTGCTAGAGATGGACGTTTCTCATCCATGACGACGGACCAATAGCCTTGCATCGCGTCCTCTCGCTTCATCGGCGTCGTCATCCTCTTTGCCGGGGCCGCTCACACGACCTTCTCTTCCACCGCAACGGGACTTATCCTCCGATGCACCCGTCTACTGTCGCAGATCTGCTTCAGCGCCACCGACAGCTATCGCACCCCCGATGCCTACACGGCGCCGCAAGAGAGGTGGTACTTCATATCTCCTCAACTTTTTGATCTCAACCAGAAAATAGATCTTAACTTGGTTACTCTACTTTCTTTTCAGCTCTTAGAATTTAGTTCTTAGTTTGAAGCAAACAATGGATGCTAAATATCATTTCTCTGGTTTGCAGCTTCAAATCTGCCATGGCACAGCCATAATATGGTTTAATTGATCATGCTTAGGGTTTAATTGATCATGTTGGTTCCGTGGTGGTTTCTTTAATAGAAATCAGAGGGGAAACCCTCTTTTGCTAAAAAATATATGCTTAGAGTTTCCCCCTTTTATGATCACTATACGATCAGAATACATGCTTTGTTTCATAATAACACTGCTCCACCCATCAAGCTAAACAAGCTTAGTTGTCCAAATACGAATATGATATTATTAAAACAGAGTTGTTTAATTGGTCAGCTAAATGTTCCTAAATTAGTTTCAAAAATGCATGTTTGCCGCTCGGGTGTGTATCTCTGTGTGTGGTCTGGTCAGCACGGTTGGGGAGGTGAACTTTGCATATGCAGGGGTTTATAGGGAGACACTCTCCGAGTTGAAACCGTAATGCATTCCATAGATAATCTGACTACTTTTTATGTTTTCATGATTCTCAGATTCTGAACAGCATCATAATGATTATGAGCTTGCGCGAATGAAAATAATAAAGCAAAACAATGCCATGACTGTCAAACTTGGCATGAAGGGACTGAAATCAAGTCTGGATGCAATGCAATGCAAACACTCTCCACCTACAGATTCATGCTCAGAATATGATCCTAACAGTGATTCTGAGCTAGAGGGAGACCTAAGTCAATGTAGCTCCCAAGTGGAGGAGTCAGAGGAAGATGCCCTATCTTATTCACCCATCAAGGTACTTGCTCTAACTTCCCAAGGTTACATTGCTCGCACATATCTTGCAACTGATGCTTTGCATTGCTTCTACTTTGTTGAACTGCCAATAGCTTAGTTTACGCATCGTGTATGTGAATACGCCCTGCCTATCCATTTTCAGTACATATTCCATCTGTCATCATACCATATTTATCCATTCAAATGTTGTTCTTGTGTATCAGACGTTCAAAAGGAAGAGGGTGATTGCTGTTCGTGGAGGAGCACAAGCAAAGTATTTGCAAAAGGTAGTGGCACCTGATAAATCAAATAGCCCATTAGGTGTAGTTGCAATATCACCTGACCCACAAAATACCCCAACTCTAGCAGACTCTAGCCCTGCTACACTGGTCATTTCTGATGCCCCAACTCAGCAGACCCCAACTGCAGCAAACAGTATGATTATGCCAGTTGACATAGCACCAGCTGTACAATGCAAAACACCCATTCCAGCAAAGAGTACACCAAATCCAGTTGCCAAATCCCTTTTCGAACCAGAGAGAGCCCCAATTGCAGCAAATAGGACCCCTGTTCCATTTCTTCCCAGTTTAGAAGACGAAGCTTATGTTGTTGTTAGGAACTTTGTGCGCATCTTTCCTTCATGGAAAGATTATACCGCAGACACGGAACAATTTCCAATCTTCCTCCGCAACTTACGCATATGTAATGTACTAATGTTATTCATGGTCATTACTGCATATGTTTCTGCTGACAGAAGACACAAGATTTCATTCTTTTAAATAGGCGAGGCACAAACTGGATTGTGATGACGAGCAAGGGTTGGTTGCGCTTTTCAAGCACTCGTTGATGAAGTATCGTTCCTACCTGAGGCAAGCGCACTTTGATGGCAAGCCTTTGAACAAAATTTCTATAAAGTCTCCGGTGCTACATTTATCCGATGGTGACTGGAATAATCTTGTTACACATTGGTCTTGGCTGCAGCGTAAGGTACTGTCTATGATATCACATCACAATTTGAACTACATTTCTGCATTTCCCTTAATGTCTCACTTGTACGAAAACTGTTAGCAGAAGAACATTCGTTCTCAAGGGACCACAGAATCTCGCAACTATACTGCACACTGCATTGCTCTTGTGAGTACCTCTTGCCCTGTATTACCATATTTACTTTCATAGCTGTTTGATTATGTAGCATCACTGCACATGTTAGCCTCGTAATCGTCCATTTGGTGGACATTATAAGATCCGTATGGACTCTTACATAAATTTAGAATCAACCCAATGCTTTTGAAGAGGTTTAGCTCTGCAGTCCTCTTGTAAGGACTGAACGTGGTCTATCACTATACTTACATTAACAGCTACTCCCTCCGTCCCATAATATAAGAATGTTTTGTACAGTACACCAGTGTTCAAAACACTCTTGTATTATGGGAAGAGAGATTGGTTCATTTTGTAGCATTCTGCATCTTATCTCCCTCGCCCACCATTTACTAAAAAAGATCAGATCTATATTTAATATTACCAACAAGTAGAATACACAGACAATGCCAGTGCAGAAGTGTAGCCCATTGCTCTTGTCAATACATTTTGTCCTGTAACGCTTGTACTTCCAGGGATTGGTAGTTGATTATGTAGCATCAATCTGCATCTTATCTTCATTATCCTCTACCCCTTCCAGTATTATCATATCTATAATTACTCTCTACAAAATGTAGAGTACAGGAAATGCTTATGAAGAAGATTCTATGATTAAATTCTTGAGTTATCCTTCCCTTGACATGGAGAAGGGCATTATAAAGCCGATGTTAGCTGTTAATGTAAGTCAGTCCTTCTAAAGCCTTTATCCTCAACTGTTGTTTAATTTGCTCAGACTCCCTATCGTTTACTGCTGTTTAGTTTGCTGTTTCTACCAAAATGCATGTTTGTAAGAACAGCAAGTTCTAAGTTTTACTTGTAAAACCAAATTCCTTATTCATACCATGCACATTACTTAATACTCCCTATATGTATGCTTGTTTTTGTGCATCTATAATCCAGTGTGTGGTGAAGCAGCCCACGCACTACTGGAATCAGCTACTTTGCCATCTGCCAAATCTTTGTCGTCTGCTAGCGGACGGCAAAGAAGCTCTTTGCCATCAGCTACCCAAAAGCAGACGGCAAAGAACTGGCTGATGGCAAAGACCTTCTTTGCCATCAGCCAGTTCTTTGCCGTCCGCTAGCGGACGGCAAAGATTCTTTGCCGTCGGCTAGCAGACGGCAAAGCGGGAGGGGGGGACCCACTGACGAGCTGGTTAAAAAAAACTTAACGCCCCCCTCTTTGCCGTCTGCTAGCAGACGGCAAAGAGCAAGTAAGCGGACGGCAAAGGGGGGCGGACGGCAAACGTTTAGGTTACTAACGGCGCCCCACCCCGCCCATCTCTCTGTGTTCCCTCTCCTCCCCGACGACCACCGCCACCCGCCGCCTCCCCCGCCACCCACCGCGCTGCCCCCTTGCCCCGCCTCCCCCCGCCACCCACCGCCGCCCCCTTGCCCCACCTCCCCTCGCCCCCGCCGCCCCCTTGCCCCACCCTCCGTCGCCCCGTCGCCCCCATCACCCGCCACCGCCCCGGCGTCCCGTCGCCCGCGCCGGAGCCAGGCTCGCGCCCCGGAGCTCGCCGCCCCTGCGCCTCGGAGCTCGCCGTCCCTGCGCCCCGGAGCTCGCCGCCCCTGCGCCCCGGAGGTCGCCGCCCCTGCGCCCCGGAGCTCGCCGCCCCTGCGCCCCGGAGCTCGCCGTCCTGTCTGCCTCGCGCCCCGGAGCTCGCCGCCGCCCAGGAGCCAGGCTCGCCGCCGCCCCTGCGGCCGTGCCGCCCCCTCCATCCTCCATCGAGAGGAGCCAAGGTGAGCTTTTTTTTCTACTGTTTTTCTTTGCTGTTTAGGTTTAATTAGGTTATTGATAGGTTTAGGTTAGTGCTAGATTTAGGTTAGTGGTTTAGGTTAGTGCTAGATTTAGGTTTAGATTATTATTACAAGAAGAAAGTTGAAAAAAAGAAGAAGAGGTAGAAGAAGAGGAAAAAAGGAAAAAAAAAAAAAAGGAAGAAGAATAAGAAGAAAGTTGAAAAACAGAACAATATAGAAGAGGAAAAAAGGAGAAGAAGAAGAAGAAGAAGAGAGGAGGAGAGAGGAGGAGGAGAAGAAGAAAGAAAAGAAGAAGAAGAAGAAGAAGAAAGGAAAAGAAGAAGAAGACCCCGACCCCGCACACGGCACCCCGACCCACGACCCGCACCCCGACACCCCGACCCCGAACCCGACACACCCGACCCCGACCCCGACACCCAGACAACCCCGGCCCGACAACCCGACCCGGGAATCGACCCCGATCCCCCGAAACCCCCCGGGACAACCCCGACCCCGATTCCCGACACGCCACCCGGAACACCCTGGCCCGACACCCCGGACCCCCGACCCCCGGACACCCCGAACCGCCCGACCTCCGACACCCCGGACCCCGACACGCAGCTCCGACAACCCGCCCGGAACACCCCGACCCCGACCCCCGACCCCCGACACCCCTTGATTACTCACCACTCCGACCCCGACACGGACCACCCCCCGCATAACCCCGACACCCTGACCCCTCGAGCCTGACCCGACACCCTGACCCCGAGCCTGACACGACACCCTGACCCCGACACCACACCCCGACCCCAAAACAGCACCCCGACCCCGACACGGCACCCCGACACCGACAGGACACCCCGACCCCCGACACCTCCCGAAAAGGTGTTCTTTGGCCTTCCAGAGGCCGACGGGGTCATATATTTGTGAATTATTAATTAGGTCATATATTTTTCGATTTTGTTATGAAAAACATCATATATAATTGTGTTGATCGTGTAGTTTTAAATGTGCAGTTGTTTCATCGCTGCGAGGTTTGGTGTTCGACGACCTCGCCGTGCGTTTGACGAGCTCTGCCCCTTCGTTCGTGGGTGAGCACAAATGACAAGTCCTCCTCCCCCATTAATTATTTGATCTATTCCGATGAAACTTGATAGCTAGCTATGTATGTGTCTTGAATCATCAGTATGCGTAACCAACATGTGTCTCCCGTTCGAAAGCATCATAGTTATAAATATGCATGCATTTGCATATATATATAACCTTGATTCTTTCGAATTGTCCAACGCTATCCATGGACAGCCCGAGTATGTGTAGATTGGGTTCGTTTTCCCATATGCTTTGCTCCGGATCCGACGCATATATTTCGTCAGTGCCTCCCCTGTTGTTCTCCGGGTACACATCCTCTCTGTTTATTGTAGAGACGTGTATCAGGAGAACAGCGGGGAGGTGCTGCCGAAATTTTGCGTCGGATCCGGAGCATAGCATGGGAAAATAAACCCAATCTACACATACACGGGTGGGATTAGGACCTATCATTACCTATTAGAGTGTAGGTTGCATGGACGTAATAAAATTGACAAAGTAGATCAACTGATGAATATATACATGGTGAATTACATATATAATTGTTGTGTGTCCAGTAGCTCTGAAAGTCAAGATGAGTGACCGTGCTTGGATGTATACCGGTCACACTGGTCAGAACAAATGGAGCGCTGAATGGTTCACAAAAACTAAGGGGTTTGTGCAAGCCGCATTTGCAAATGGCCAAAAGAAAACCTGGTGCCCCTGTTTCCGGTGCGGCAATTGGGAAAAGAAGACAGAGGCTGAAATGGGCAAACACCTGCAGAAGAGTGGTTTTACGCCCGATTATACGGTGTGGACATTTCATGGTGAGTCTGCCCAACGTGACCGAGCTGAGGTGGATCGTCGTCGCACCGACGAGCATGGTACCGGGATGGAAAACATGGTGCAAGGCTATGATGATGCTCGGGATTCGGACGAGGAGATGGAGGAATCTGCAAAGGCCTTCAATGAAAAGTTGGAGTCTTCAAAACGTCCGCTCCACGAGCACACTGAGCTTTGTCAGTTGGATGCCATCTCACAAGTAATGGCTCTGAAGGCTCAGTTCAACTTGGGCAGAGAATGCTATGACGCAATTATGACAGTATTTGGACGCTTTCTACCCAAAGGCCATGTAATGCCTGCAAACCTGTACCAGTCGGACAAAATCCTCCGTGCACTGAAGATGCCCTATGAGAAGATACATGCCTGTGAGAAAGGATGTGCCTTATTTAGGCTTGACTATGCGGACTTGAACTATTGTCCCATTTGCAAGTCTTCCAGGTATATTGTGGTAGACAACGGTATGGGTGAGAAGACACAGACCAAAATCCCCGTTACTGTTCTTCGATATATGCCAATCGTACCAAGACTTCAACGTCTTTTCATGGTCGAAGAGACGGCCAGACAGATGACATGGCACAAAACAGGCAAAAGAACCGAACTAGATGCAAATGGGAATCTGATGATGGTACACACATCGGATGGTGTTGCGTGGAAAAAGTTTGATGAATTACATGCTGACAAAGCGGCAGATCCGAGGCATCCTCGAGTCGGCATCAGCACGGATGGGTTCAGTGTGTTTGGTATGACGGCAGCCCAATACAGTTGTTGGCCCGTATTTGTCTTTCCACTCAATCTCCCCCCCGGACAGATTATGCAAAGAAAGAACATTTTCCTGACGTTGATAATTCCAGGACCCAACTATCCGGGCAAAAATATGAATGTGTACATGCAGCCGCTTAAGGACGAATTGCAAGAAGCCTGGGATAATGGGTTCAAGACATACGATGCCTTTAGCAAACGGAACTTCATAATGCGTGTCTGGTACATGTACTCGACGCATGACTTGCCGGCGTATGCGCTATTCGTTGGCTGGTGTGTGCATGGAAGGTTCCCGTGCCCCACATGCAAGGGAGCTCTTGAGTTTCGTTGGCTTCAGGCCGGTCGGGGAGGAACCGCTATACTTCACCCCAAAACATTGAAGTAGACAGCGACAATGAATCCGACATCACCCCAGAGGAGGAACAAGAAGAGCCGGAACAAGAAGAGGTTACTGCTGCGGATGACCTGTCAATGCTTGACCGATTACGTCAAGGTGGCCTTGCACATGTTGATGCCAATGAACCCTATGAGCCCGTCATTGATTATAGTGATGATGATGATTATGCATTTATTGATGATACTGATCGAGATTATTAGTAGTGTCAGGTATTACATTTTTTTATGTTGTACTTGATGATGATACACTTAAGTGATACACATATTATTATTCATGTCGGTCTTTTTTTATGTTGTACTAATTTCGTTTACTGTTTGTCATGGCAGGTGTTGAAAGATGGTGGGCGCTGGTCGGGAGCGTGGTCTGAGGTCTTCCATTCCAGACGCACCTCTCCGCCGAGCGTTGCTGGACAGTATGGCCACACCGCCGGGCCCTTCTTCGTCGACCGCGGTGCCCAGCAGGGGACGAGCTCGAGGTAGGAAGAGAGGAGGTGGGGCATGTGGTCGTCGGAGAGGAGGTAGGGCTACGGCGCCTTCCTCGCCGCCACCCCCGGCTGTTTCACCCGAGCACGTGACTGCTAGGGTGGACTCGTCCGAGGAGGAGGCTACACGGACTCCGGTCCACGAGCCTCCGGTCCACGGGTCTTGGGCCCACGAGCCTCGGGTCGACTGGCCTTCAGCCCACGAGAGTTCGGCCCACGTGACCCCGGAGGAGCACACGGCCGGATGGGGTACCTGGCCGGATCAGCCCGAGGAGCCGAGTGGCCATGTTGATGATGGTGGGGAGCCGACTGATCTTGAGGAGGAGGGGGCACCGTCTACCAGCGTGGTGCTACACGGCTCCCGTCCGTGCCGGTGACCCGCGAGCAGAGGTGGTTGATTTTCCCTGATGGGGAGAGGTACGTAAGTGCATTTAATATTTTTGTACCTTGTGCATTCACGTTTTTCCAAATAACTAATGCGTTGGCCTTGTCATGCTGCAGGGGTTGGGACCACCATCATAGTGTCCGCCGGCCCAACTCCGTCCTTGGAGTTCTTTGCCGGCAAAACTTCCCGGGGTTTGTCACGTTGCCTGGTGAGGGTCGGCTTCCAGAGCTTGGATTGAGCTGGGAGCACTACGTGGCTGCCCCGGCCCCGCCGGATGAGATTATCGACGGTGTCGTGTGCGACACGAGGGCAGACATGGTGATCAGAAAGTTTTGGGTAATTTCTCCTTTACACATTTAAAAATCTTCAACTAGCTAGTTATTAATTGTACTAATCAATATTGTCTCATTTGACTGCAGACATTCTACAGGTGTGAGGAGGGATACGAGGAGGACGCGGCACATGTTATCGAGAACGTCTGCAAGCGCCTACTCCAGAACTTACGGCACGAGGCTCGGGTGCAGGCTGTTCGAGACTACTATGCCTTGTGTGGTATCAAGAAGACCAAGCCGGAGTGCCGCGATAAGTTCCTGGGTAAGGAGCAGTACATGAAGGTAATTCTTAAGGCCTTCTCTACTTAAGTTCCTTCATTTAGTAATTCTTAGCCATAGCGCTCAAGTTTCTATTTGCTAACTTAGGCGCCTCCGAGATGGTGTGCGGATCGGATGGATTGTTGGGAGGTGTTGGTCGATGAGTGGTGCTCTCCACAATGGCTAGCCCTCCACAACGAGGCCAAGGACAAACGTGCCCAAATGGAAGGTGTGCCACACCATCAAGGCAGCTCCAACTTATATCAGTTCGGGCGCAACTGGGTATGTGGTTTGCTTCATGATTCATGCAATTCATTCATCATGCTAGCTTGAGCCCTTTAATTACTAATTTTCATTGTTTCTTTCTTTCAGGCACGCTACAATAAGGCGGATAAGGTGCCAGAGGTGTACGACCTGTATGCCATGGCCCACACTGCCTCTTTCAAGAAAGTCAAGGCTTTCTCTCAGTCTGACCTCGATGATGCAAACAGCTTCACCAACATCTCCTCCCACAACAAGCTCGTGAGATATAGAGATGAGGGGAAGGCGAGGAAAGGGGAGGACTTTAACCCGAGCCAGGGTCCCATTGATCCAGAGCTGTTGATGATATCTGGTGGCGGGAGGTCCCATGGCTCCATAGCCATTGGAGATGGACTTATCCGTTGTCCTAGCACTCTCCCAGAGATCAAGGCGCGCCAGTCGAGCTCCGCTCCTGAGATAAGGCCTCGTGAACGGCCAGTGCAACTCGCCATCAAGGTTAGTGATACGTACTCAGTTATCTTTCTCCATTACATTCTGTGCGCTTCCATCAATGATTACAAATGGTCATGTGAGTGGTGTTGCAGGCTGCTATACAGAGTGAGAGAGATAGAACGGAGAAACTTCTGGCGGAGGCAGCGGAGAGGCAGCGGGAGTTGGAGGAGAGGACGACAAAGATGATGGAGGAGGAGAGGGCACGGAATGACATGCAGGCAAGGGCCATGTACGAGCTCCTTGTGGTAAGTTTCTTCTGCAGATTAGCCAAAACATTCATGTAGTGTTTGTCTCATTACTAACTAGTATGACTGAGTCGTCAAAACCAAATGTGCAGTCTGTGTGCGAGAAGACAGGTCAGACCGCTCCGCCGATGCCAGTGATTGCTCCTGGGACCACGGTGAGTTTTATTGAATGGACATTACTTGCTAGTCTTAACATTTGAGTGTCATCATGCTAACAAGACATTGGAAATGATCTTTGGTGCAGCGTAACTCCAGACAAGCATCGCACGATCCTTCTCCAGCTACCGACACGAGCCACCCCGCTCCTACACCTCCTACATCTTGGTAAGTTTATCTAGTGTTTTGCTTAACACATGCATAAAGACCTAGACTTAGCTTTATTTCCTCCAATGCTTACCATAATGACCTAGACTTAGCTTCTTCACCTCCAAAATGACTTAATAAGCTTACTGACCTCCAAAACCATCCATTTTACCTAAGTTAGCTCTAAAACGATCTGTACTTAGCTTTGTTTCCTCCAAAATGACCAAAGTTAGCTCTAATATGCTTAGTTAACTAGGTTTGCTCAATAATGACATGTACTTAGCTTACTTATGTCAAAAATGGCATAATTAGCTTAGTTAGCTCATAAACGATCCATTTTACCGAAGTTAGTTCTAAAATGATCCATTTTACCTACGTTAGCTCTAAAATGACCCATTTAACCTTACTTAGCTCATAAATGATCCATTCTACCCAAGTTAGCTCTAAAATGACCCATTTTACCTAGGTTAGCTCCAAAATGATCCATCTTACCTAGGTTACCTCTAAAATGATGCATTTTACCTAAGTTTGCTCATAAGCGATCCATTGCACCTAGGTTAGCGCATAAACGATCCATTTCACCTAAGTTAGCTCACAAATGATCAATTTCACCTAAATTAGCTCATAAATGTCATATATTCTTCTTCTTCTTCATTTTCTTCTTCTTCTTCTAATCTTCTTCTTCTTCTTCTAATCTTCTTCTTCTAACTTTCTTATTTCCCATTTTGCAGAATTGATTCACTTCACGGAAGCTTGCATAGATGGAGTGCTTGTTTGGATGAACTATGTTTCCTTTGTATCTATGAACTATGCATGTATGGTAGGATGACACTATTGTAATATGTATGGTTGGATGCATGTATGTCGAACTTGCTATGTATGGTTGATGGAACTATGCATGTATGATGAAATTATATGTGTTGGATATCTCATATGTTTGCTGTGAACTTGCCATGTGAAAAATATATATGTATCATCTATTTGCTGTGAAAATGGTTGGGTATATGAAAAAACAGAGGCAATGCAGGCTCTTTGCCGTCTGCCACTGACGGCAACGGGCTCTTTGCCATCTGCCGCGGACGGCAAAGAAGCCACGTGGCATCCAACTGTGCTTCCTGGGAGCTGACCCATTTGGTCAGTTTGCCTACAGTGGCAGACGACAAAGACTTTGCCGTCAGTGGCGAACGGCAAAGAACCTGCCATGTAGTGACGTGTAGATGACATCACACGGCGGACGGCAAAGACCCTAGAAATTTTGCCGTCAGCGGCGGACGGCAAAGGCCTTCCGTTAGCCACTTAACGGACTGACAGCGCAATTATTGCCGTCCGCTCTCTTTGCCGTGCGCCGCGCTCTCTTTGCCGTCCGCCGCAGACGGCAAAGACTTTGCCGTCAGTAGCAGACAGCAAAGTAGCTGTTTACCGAAGCCTACTTTGCCGGAGCCTTTTGCCGTCCATGGCTGACGGCAAAGGCCTTTGCCGTCCGCCGTTCAGGCCTTTGCCGTCTGCCGTGGCAGACGGCAAAGTAGCTGATTCCTGTAGTGACGTTTGCACCTTGTCATCTCCTATTTTATCTTACTGATGTGGCTGATGATATGAACAACATGCCATGCACATTATCCAAAATAGATACAATGATTTATTTGCCCTTCATCTATGCTTGTTATGTTGACATGGTAATCCAGTAGTGTGGTGAAGCTCCCCGCATTATGAACAATGCCAAATTATGCTATTGATATTTTGAACATACTCTTTATTTTCTAATTTGAAATTGGATAGAATTGACAGAATAGTTATCATCTTTGTTTATACACGTCGAAAACCTGTCATCTCTATGCTTTGTTTCAGGGTGATATGCCTGATGGCATGCACAAGTCTGCTGAAGGCTGTTAGACAAACTCAACATATATTGCAGCAAAGAAGGCAAAACATCTTGAAGATAGCGAGACAACCCCAAAGACTTGTCTTGATGCAGTGTTCAAGTTACTTGACACTAACAGTCAGACAAGCTCAGAGAATTCGTTGTCTGAATCAGTTCAACTTCTTCAGTCCCAAGTTCTAGCAGAAAGGCATTCTGCAACTCAACTTCGACTTGAAGTCCTATCTCTAAGAAAGATTGCGGAGAACACCAATGAGAACCTCATCGCTAAACACCTCCACCTGGAAGCTATGACCGACATGCTAGGCCGGTCTCACAGCCTTGCTCAGCAGCTTGCGCATCAGTTCCCACGCAAGGCTAACCTTTCTTGAACTGTCTTGGAAGTGGTCTCGGTTCAGTATTATTTTGTTACGCTGCAATGGTGCCCAGTTTTTGTAATCTACTTCTACGTTGCGCTTTATGATCACTGGTGGCGAACTTCGATGCCCAGTGGATGTAATATACCTTAAACCCTTTATTGTATAGTGTAGGTTTATTTTAAGTTACTATGACGTAATTTCTTTATTGTATAGACTAGCTTTGTTCTTAATTCATACTAGTTACGCTGGAAAACACAGGCAATCGCTGGAAAACCCAGGTGCCTCAATCCACCCAGATGTGTATTAAAGTTGCCGCCTTAAATAAACCATTAATTTAACAATCTCACATCTGTCATGGATACACTCACCCAATCCACATCTACTAGCATAGCATGTCAAAATAAGCAAACGTAGAAGTAAGTCCCAAGGGTTTGATAATAAAAAAGGATATAGATGCTACCTCATCTACTTCCCAACCCACAAATTAATTAGATCCTAATCATGCAATGTTTTGAGGATTGATCCAATGCAATAAAACTGGGTAGTAAGAGGTATGATCAAAGTGTTACTTGCCTTATTGATGATCCGTGAAACCTAGAGATTCAAAGTAGCAAGCGGCGCACTCCGGGTACTCTATCGCAAACAAACAAGCACACAATAAGTACTCCTCTAATGCATGGGTAAAACTCAAATAAGAAATCTAACCAGAAAGTTCAACCTAAGAACTCCGGTTTGCAAAAAGAATCAAATTAAACGTAGCAACGGAAAGCAAACGGCAAAAGAAGCAAACTTTGTTTACTAATCTGGATCTAAGTCAAAGTTTACAGATGCAAAAACTTGTTTGAGTTGGTTAAACGGAAAGAGGGTTTCGAGACGAAACTCCATGCGCTTGAATCGCCTGATTCTGATAAACGAGCGAAAAGCTAAACTAAAACGAAAATCGGATTAGAAATCGCGATCAGAAATAATCGCGGAAAATCCGAGAAAAAGAAAAAGGACGAACAGGCTGACGAATGAACGTTCGTTGTCTGCGGCTAAACGATGAAAACCGTTCGTAAAAACGAACGAAAAAGCAGCCGTTCACTAAATAACTAAACGGACGAAAAAAATAAACGGAACCGGATCTAAAAAAACGGATCTAGGTTTTCAAAAAAAACCGATCGGTTCTCTTCACGAAAACCGAGGCAACGGCGGCTACCTCGGGCGGCTCCAGTGAGACGACGGCGGTGGCGGCGCGGCTCCGGCGAGAGGCGGCGGCGGCTCCGGCGGCGGCGGGGGCGGCGGCGGCGGATCGCGTGGCGGCGGAGCGCACGGATCGAGGCGGGGCAAGGCGGCGGCTAGGGTTTCGGGCTGGGGCGGCTACGACTGGCTCGGGCCCTCGCGGCTTTAAAGGCCGGCCGGGCCTAGTGTCCTAGTCGGACACAGCCCGGTTAGGTCGGTTCATTTTTTTAAAATAATTTGACGTGCAGAAAAAGAAAGAAAAGAAATACTAAACGAACTCCAAAAATCCCGAAATAAATTTTCCCTGGCTTCTAAAATCAAGCCGGACAAAGTGAACATTTATTTGGGGCCAAAATGCAATTTTGAAACACGCGCATTTTTCCTAAATTCAAATAAAACAGCGAAAAACTCCAAAATAAAATCTTATTTGATTTTTTTATTAAATCCTCAATATTTCTTTATTTTGGGAAAGTCATTTTATTCCCTCTCACTTATTTTTATAAGTGAAATAATTGAAGATAAAATAAATAAAATCAAATGATCCTATGTTCAAAATTTGAGAAAAACCCAAATATGAAAATAACGAAATCCCCAACTCTCTCCGTGGGTCCTTGAGTTGCGTAGAATTTCTAGATCAGGACAAAAGCAATAAAACATGATATGCAATGATGATCTAACGTGTAACATTCCAAATAGAAAATTTGGGATGTTACAAACCTACCCCCCTTAAGATGAATCTCGCCCTCGAGATTCAGGTTGGCTAGAAAATAGGTGAGGGTGGTCCTTCATCAAATCTTCCTCTCGCTCCCAGGTGGCTTCATCCTCGGGGTGGTGGCTCCACTGAACTTTACAAAACTTGATAACCTTGTTGCGGGTTACTCGGCTGGAATATTCGAGAATCTTGACTGGTTTCTCCTCATAGGTCAAATCACTATCCAACTGAATGGCTTCCAGCGGCACTGTATCTCTTAGCGGTATATGAGCCATCTCTACGTGGCACTTCTTCAACTGGGAAATGTGGAACACATCGTGAACTCCTGACAATTCTTTGGGCAATTCCAACTTATAAGAAACTTCCCCCATATGTTCCAAAACTTTGTATGGTCCCACAAAACGTGGCGCTAACTTTCCCTTAACTCCAAAGCGCTTAACTCCTCGAAGCGGGGATACACGAAGATAAAATCTGTCTCCGACTTCGTAAACCGTCTCCTTGCGTTTAGAATCTGCATAGCTCTTCTGCTTGGACTGGGCTACCTTGAGCCTATCGCGAATCAATTTCACTTTTTGTTCAGACTCCTTAATCAAATCTGGTCCAAACAACTGGCGGTCTCCAACTTCGTCCCACGACAATGGTGTTCTGCACCTTCTTCCGTACAAGGCTTCGAAAAGGGCCATCTTCAAACTGGATTGATAACTGTTGTTGTAAGAGAACTCTGCATATGCCAAATTGTCGTCCCAACTAAATCCATAATCTAGCGCACAAGCTCTCAGCACATCCTCCAAGATCTGATTGACTCTCTCGGTCTGTCCATCTGTCTGCGGATGAAAAATTGTACTGAACTCTAGTCTAGTACCCAAAGTTTTGTGCAATTGATTCCAGAACTTTGAGGTAAATTGTGTTCCTCTATCTGATACAATGCTCATCGCAACTCCATGCAGACATACGATCCTGGTCATGTATATCTTAGCCAACTTGGCACTGCTGTAAGTGGTCTTTACTGGGATGAAATGAGCTACCTTCGTCAAACGATTGACTACAACCCAAATTGAGTCATAGCCTGAACGAGTCCTGGGTAATCCCGTGATAAAATCCATGCCTAGCTTATTCCACTTCCATTCGGGTATCGGCAATGGTTGCAGCAATCCTGATGGCTTCTGATGCTCTGCCTTTACTCTCTGTAACATCCTAAATTTTCAATTTGGAATGTTATACATTAGATCATCATTGCATATCATATTTTATTGCTTTTGTCCTGATCCAGATTTTCGACGCAACTCAAGGACCCACGGAGAGAGTTGGGGATTTCGTTATTTTCATATTTGGGGTTTTATCAAATTTTGAAAATAGGATCATTTGATTTTATTTATTTTATCTTCAATTATTTCACTTATAAAAATAAGTGAGAGGGAATAAAATGACTTTCACAAAATAAAGAAATATTGAGGATTAAATAAAAAATCAAATAAGATTTTATTTTGGAGTTTTTCACTGTTTTATTTGAATTTAGGAAAAATGCGCATTTTTAAAAAATGCATTTAGGCCCCAAATAAATGTTCACTTTGTCCGGCATGATTTTCGAAGCCGGGGAAAATTTATTTCAGGATTTTGGGAGTCCGTTTATTATTTCTTTTCTTTCTTTTTCTGCACGTCAAATTATTTAAAAAAATGAACCGACCTAACCAGGCCGTGTCCGACTAGGACACTAGGCCCAGCCGGCCTTTAAAGCCGCGAGGGCCCGAGCCAACCGCAGCCGCCCCAGCCCGAAACCCTAGCCGCCGCCTCGCCCCACCTCGATCCGCGCACCGCCGCCACCGCCGCCCGCCTCTCGCCGGATCCGCCGCACCCGACGCCCCCGCCCCCGCCTCTCGCCGGACCCGCGCCGCCGCCGCCGCCGTCTCACCGGAGCCGCCCGAGGTAGCCGCCGTTGCCTCGGTTTTCGTGATGAAAACCGATAGTTTTTTTGAAAACCTAGATCCATTTTTTTAGATCCGGTTCGGTTTTTTTTGTCGGTTTAGTTATTTAGCGAATGGCCGCTTTTTCGTTCTTTTTTACGAACGGTTTTCGTCGTTTAGCCGCAGACAGCGAATGTTCGTTCGTTAGCCTGTTCGTCGTTTTTCTTTTTCTCGGATTTTCCGCGATTATTTCTGAATGTGATTTCTGATCCGATTTTTGTTTTAGTCTAACTTTTCACTCGTTTATCGGAATCAGGCAATTCAAGCGCCTGGAGCTTCGTCTCGAAACCCTCTTTCTGTTTAACCAACTCAAACAAGTTTTTGCATCTATAAAATTTGACTTAGATCCATATTAGTAAATGAAGTTCATTTCTTTTGCCATTTGCTTTCCGTTGCTTCGTGTGATTTGATTCTTTTTGCAAACCAGAGTTCTTAAGTTGAACTTTCTGGTTAAATTTCTTATTTAAGTTTTACCCGTGCATTAGATGAGTACTTATTGTGTGCTTGTTTGTTTGCGATAGAGTACCCGGAGTGCGCCGCTTGCTACTTTGAATCTCTAGGTTTCACGGATCATCAGCAAGGCAAGTAGCACTTTGATCATACCTCTTACTACCCAGTTTTATTGCATTAGATCAATCCTTAAAATATTGCATGATTAGGATCTAATTAATTTGTGGGTTGGGAAGTAGATGAGGTAGCACCTATTTCCTGTTTTATTATCAAAGCCTTGGGAGTTACTTCTACGTTTGCTTATTTTGACATGCTATGCTAGTAGACGTGGATTGGGTGAGTGTATCCATGACATATGTGAGATTGTTAAATTAATGGTTTATTTAAGGTGGAAACTTTAATACACATCTGGGTGGATTGAGGCACCTAGGTTTCCAGCGATTGCTTATGTTTTTCTTTATGGACAGCCACCCAGGCTCAAAGGGATCATGAGATTATTCATACTAGCAACTTCTGTGTGTAGCCACAAGCTACTATGGGCTCTAACAAAGTTGATTAAGTCGTGCGAACTCTTATAGTGGTAGACTAGCAGATGTAGGGGAAAGTAGGTGTAACGGCTACTGTAGCGACCCGACCCGAATGGATCAAGTCTCTGTGCTTATGTGTCATCCCTGGATCAGTATGCTGACACACACAGTACTCGAAGGATTTATAACAGAGGTAAATCACATGTATATAGTAACGTAAATACTATTACCTCAATCCATATAGCGGAAGCAACAAGGTTGTGGATTCCCATCAACACCAACGGCAAAGTTGAGTGTAGAAATCGTAACCCTAACGTATCACTTACTCGTCGTAAGAAACCTGCAACATAAGACGTTGCAGCCCGAAACGGGTCAGTACATTGAATGTACTGGCAAATTCACACCATAGAGAATGATGAACAATGGCTACCACTACATGCATATTTGGCTGGTGGAAAAGCTCTATGGCAAATTCACTTACTCGATCGCCTCCGTTTGTTTTCTCGCACTACATGGTGTTTGAGAAACGGATGACCGAGACATAGTCTTTCAGAAGCGCTAGCACCTTACATGTGGGGTAGACCGGTACACCTACATCCCCTACATCTGCTAGTCCACCCCGTAAGAGTTCGCACGACTTAGTCAAGTATGCCAGAGCCCATAGTAGCATGTGGCTGCACACGGAAGTTTCTAGCATGAATTATCTTATGATCCCTTTGAGCCTGGGTGGCGGTCCAAAAAAAACAGGCAAGTCCTGATAGACATCAGGTGCCTCAATCCACCCAGATGTGTGTTTAAGTTGCCACCTTAGATAAACCATTAAAATTATCAACTCACATCTGTCATGGATATCACTCACCCAATCCACGTCTACTAGCATAGCATGGCATAATAAGCAAACGTAGAAGTAACTCCCAAAGGTTTCATAATAATACAGGTAATAGGTACTACCTCATCTACTTCCCATCCCACAATTTAATTAGATCCTAATCATGCAAAGTGAGAGGATTGATCTAATGCAATAAAACATGGGTTGTAGAAAAGGTATGATCAAAGTGTGAACTTGCCTGCAATGTTGATGAAGATGATTCGCACTCAAAACTCGTGATAGATCTACTCGTCACACTCCGGTCAATCTATCGTAATCAAGCAATTGTAACCACACAATAAGTACTCATCTAATGCACAAGTAAAACTCGAACGAGAGAACAAACCAGATAGTTCAACTTAAGAACTCTGGTTGCAAAGAAAGAAGGAACCGAACAAAGAAACCGAAAACAAACGGCGGAAGAACAACTCGGTTCTAGCAAGTTGAACTAGATCAAAATTTTACAGTAGCAAAAACTTGTTTAAGTTGATTAGACGGAACGGCGGTTTCGAGACGAAACTCCAGGCGCTTGAATCACCTGATTCCGATAAACGGGCGAGAAGATAAACTAGAACGAAGATCGGATCTGAGATCGCGATCGCGGAATAAATCCGACGAGAAGAAAAAGAAGAACGGTTAAACGAACGGACGTTCGTTAACCTAGAAGAATCCAGTGATCACGTTTGTTAGGACGAATGGTCCGGCGAACAGTCCAAAGGCAACTAAATCGGAAAAGAAAACGAATCCAATCTAGGGTTCCGGAAAAAGAGATCGAAACGAAAAACCGATCTAGAACACTGGAACGGTTTGGCGAAGAATCGGAGAGAAAACGAATCGGTAGAGAAGAAAAGAATCGGAACGGTTTATAAGAAAAACCGAACCGAGGGAAAGAAGAGACGCGGCGCGGTACCTCCGGCGAACGGCGGCGAACGGCGGCGTTGGGCGGCGGCGGTGGTGCACAAGGCGGCGGCGGCGCGGCAAGGTGCGGCGGCGGCGGTGACGCAGGGCGGCGGCGGCGCGGAAAGGTGCAGCGGTGGCGGTGACGCAGGGCGGCGGCAGTGACGCAGGGCGGCGGCGGTGACGCAGGGCGCGGGCGGTGGCTTAGGGCGGCGGCGGGTGAGGCGCGGCGCGGGTGAGAGGCGCGGTGGAGGCTTGGGGCTTTTGGGTTTGATGATTTAGAGGGGGGGTGTGGGAGTATTTATATTGGGGAGGGGTGGAGAGACTTGGGGTAGGGAACAAGAAATAAACTAGGAATAGGAAAGATCTAGAAAACGAAACGGAATAAATGAAAGTAGGACAAAAGTCCTACTAGGACTTCCAAAAGACAAAGGCGACGGCTCCTGAAACCTGGGCACGCGCGCGGCGCGTCGATGGCCTTGGCCTTGGCTGGCCGGCCGGCGGCTTGGGCCTTTGGCCCAAGGCGCTGAGTTTTTTTTTAAACGGTTCCGCGCTCGGAAAAACACAGAAAAACAAAATCTACCGGACTCCAAAACTAATAAAGTAAATTTTCCCCGACTCCTAAAAATGAGCCGAACAAAATGAACTTTTCTCCGGGCCTAAAATAAAATTTTCAAAAACGCGCATTTTTCCCTATCCAAAGAAAAACAAACAAACACCGGAAAACGAAATTTGATCTATTTATTAAATCTTCATTTTTCCTATATTTTGGGAAAGTCATATTATTCCCTCTCTTATATTTTTGATAAAAGAAAAATTATTGAAGAGGAAATAAATAAATCAAATGATCCTTTTTTTCAAATTGGAGAAAACTCTCAAATATGAAAATAACGAAATCTCCAACTCTCTCCGAAGGTCCTTGAGTTGCGTGAAATTTCTAGGATCGACCAAAATGCAAGAAAATAGGATATGCATGATGATCTAATGTATTCCAATTTGAAAAATAAATTCAAAAGAACTTTGAATTTAATTCTTTGAAACTCCCAACTCATATTTGAAGAAGTCATTTTATCTTCTCTCGTGAAAATCATTGAGTTGCTTAAAGTTTCTGAATTGGAAATATTTTCAAATTAAATTCAAATATTTTCAACACCCCTTGTCATTTAAATAAATGGAAGAAGTCATGTCATCTTCTCTCCGGGGTTTTGTGTTGAAAAGAATTTGAATTCACGAAGATCAGAAAACCAATATGAAAGTTTGGGAAAGTCCTTTTATTCCCTCTCATTTAACTTTCAAAAAGAATTCGAATTTCACTCAATTCACGCAATCAATCAATCTATCTATGTGTTTATAACATTCCAAAATTTAGAATTTTGGGATGTTACAGCTACCCGATCGTAAGGTGCTAGTGCTTCTGAAAGACTATGTCTCGGTCATCCGTTTCTCAAACATCTTGTAGTGTGAGAATCCCAATGGAGCAGATCGAGTCTTGTGGGGAAAAGTGTGCAAACCTCTGCAGAGTGTATAAACTAATCATGGTTAGTCGTGTCCCCGGTTATGGACAACTTGAGTATCTAGTTCTTGGATTATCATGTGAATCTCATCAGGTGACTCTAATGAATTTTGTTGGGATTTTAATGATGATGCTTAGTTGGGATTGGGAGGTTGTCTACACTCTCAATGTGCAACAACTACCATGATAGTTAAATAAAATTTATTCCTTTGTAGTAGAGAAAAATTGGCTTTACGCAAAACTGTAACCATAGAGCTTTCTACCAGCCAAATATGCATGTAGTATAGCCTATTCTGTTCACTATTCTCTATGTGTTACATTGCCAGCATATTCCATGTGCTGACCCGTTTTCGGGCTGCAACGTTCATGTTGCAGACTTTTCAGACGACGAGTAAGGTGCCTTTAGGTCATGGTTCTATACTCAATGATGACATTGGAGTTGATGGACTCACTTGTAGCGACCCGACCTCAGACAGTCAAGTCTCTGTGCTTAAGTGTCATCCCTGGATCGGTATGCTGACACACAGTACACGAGGATTTATAACAGAGGTAAATCACATGTATAAAATAACGTAATTACTATTACCTCAATCCAAATAGCAGAAGTAACAAAGGTTGTGGATTCCCATCAACACCAACGACAAAGTTGAGTGTAGAAATCGTAACCCTAACGTATCACTTACTCGTCGTAAGATAATCCTGCAACATGAGACGTTGCAGCCACAAAGGGTCAGTACATTGAATGTACTGGCAAATTCACACCAGAGGATAATGATGAATAATAGCTATCACTACATGCATATATGGCTGGTGGAAAAGATCTATGGTTATAGTTTTTGCGAAAAGCCAATTTTTCCCTACTGCAAAGGAATATATTTTATTTAACTACAAAGTTGGTTGAAAATATTGAGAAGGTTCCTCCAACTCAATCCCAATTAAAGTGATTAACAACCCAACAATATTAATTAAGAGTGATGAATTACATGTGATACTCCAAGTACTAGATACTCAAGAATTGTCCATAACCGGGGACACGGCTAACCATGATTAGATTGTACACTATGCAGAGGTTTGCGCACTTTTCCCCACAAGACTCGATCGCCTCCGTTGGATTTCTCGCACTACATGGTGTTTGAGAAACGGATGACCGAGACACAGTCTTTCAAAAACATTAACTCTCTACTCCGGACAGACCATACCAAACCTACATCCCACTACCTGTTGATCTGCCTCTTCAAGAGCTTCACGTAACTTACTCAACTATGCTAGAGCCCATAATAGCTTGTGGCTGGACACGGAAGTTTCTAGCATGAATCATCTCAGTTCCCTTTGAGCCTGGGTAGCGGTCCATAGGAAGATCACACGGGTACTCCGGGATTTCCAAAAAAATACAGGCAACACTGGGTACTCCAGGTGCCTCAATCCACCTAGTTGTTTATTTAAGTTGCCACCTTAAGTTGAACCATTAATTAACAATCTCACACCTGTCATGGATTTCACTCACCCAAACCACGTCTATGAGCATAGCATAGCAAATTGAGCAGCGCGTAGAAGTAACTCCCAAGGGTTTGAATGTAACAGGGTAATAGGTTCTACCTCATCAACTACTTCCCAACCCACATGTTAATGACATCCTATTCATGCAATGTTTGAGGATTGGAACTAATGCATAAAAACTGGGTGATAAAAGGGAGATGATCAAAGTGTGAACTTGCCTGCAACGTTGATGAAGATGATTCGCACTCAAAACTGTTGATAGTTCTACTCGTCACACTCCGGTCAATCTATCGTAATCAAGCAATAGTAACCACACATAAGCAATCACTCAAAAGATCGGAAAGAACGAAGAAGACGATTCGGAAAATTTCAAAACCAAGCAAATAACTCTTGCAACATAAAACAATTTCTAACAGTACCAAAATTATGTGAATTTGGCCTTATCAGAAATTTTAGGTCAAGAGCTTCGACTTGCAAAAAGAATCAACTCAAACGGAGTTACGAATCTCAAGTTAAGATCAAACAAAGTTTGAATCTAAATCTGATCTAATTCAAATTTTAAAATTTCAAAAACATGTTTGAGTTGAATTACTGGATAGAGGAGATTGTAACGAAGACGTGAGCGTTGGTTTCGCTGAATTTGGACAAACGAGTGAAAAGTTGTGATCGTTTGAAAAACAGGGGCCAATCTGTAAATAAAAATATTCACAAACAAGTCCCTGGCAGAAAACTAAAAAAATAAAAAGAAAAAGACTAAATAGCGAACGTTCGCTACAGTGGCTTACAGGAAGAAAATTGTTCGCTACAAATCCTAAACTAGTGAACGTCCACTAACTAACCTAACTATTAAATAAAACCGTCTTTAGAAGAAAACCAGAGAAGACCAAAATAAACCGGATCGGGGACGGTTTATACCGGTTCAGTGTGGATCGGATCTGGCGATGGCGGATCGGTCAACTCCGGCGGCTTCCCGCGGCGGCGGCCGTCGGCGAGGAGCGGGGCGACGCGAGGCGAGGCGGCGGGCGTGCGACGGCGGCGGCAACAGCGGCAGCAGCAGCAGGTGGCAGCACGGAGCGGCGTGGGTGGCGGAAGGCGGTAACGGCGAAGTGCAGCGGCGGCACGGCTTCGGCAGGATGCGGGAGGTGCGGCGAGATGCGGGGAAGAGGAGAGAGGGCCGGGGCGGGTCAGATTTATAAGAGGGAGGGGCGATGGCGTGCGGAAGGGGCAAGGGCGGCGCGGTGTCCAACCATGGGACGGCGGCGGCGCGTACTGGCTCGGGACTTCGTTCCGAGCTTGGGGAAGGCGGAGCTGGGCCGTGGCCTGGCTTTGGCTGGGCCGGCCCAGTCGGCGAGAAGCGAGTTTTTTTAAAATAAAGATTTCCAGACGAACCAAAATAAAGAAAACAAAAAATATATATTATATAGGCATATAATATATCCAAATTTTCAGAAAAAGATTTTCTGTGACATGAACATTTTTATAGCATCAAATAAAGTACACACAAATTCAAATAAATCAAACAGTGCTACTGCCCTACTAAAATCCAATAAAAATCATTTTAAAAATACCAAAATGATTTCAAATTTATTTATCTCCAATTTTCTGATGTAGGGAATCATGTTACCCTATTTTCCATATATTTTTATTTTGAAGAAAAATAATTTGAATAAAACTCAAATAACTCCAAATTGAAAATAAATTCAAAAGAACTTTGAATTTAATTCTTTGAAACTCCCAACTCATATTTCATATAATTTGAAGAAGTCATTTTATCTTCTCTCATGAAAATCATTGAGCTGCATGAAGTTTATGAATTGAAATATTTCCAAATGAAATCCAATTATTTTCAAATACCGTTTCATTTAATTTAAATGGAAGAAGTCATATCATCTTCGCTCAAGGGTTTTGTATTTGAAAAGAATTTGAATTCATGGAGATCAGAAAGCAAATATGAAAGTTTGGGAAAGTCCTTTTATTCCCTCTCATTTAACTTTCAAAAAGTTTCGAATTCACTCACTTTCAGACAATCAATCAAACAATCAATCAAATCTATCTATTTATTGTAACATTCCAAAATTTAGAATTTGGGATGTTACATCACTTATCTTCCAAGCCTTCCGCTGTTATCGTTATTAGATGGCATTAAGCCATATTTATTGTAATAAGTTCTCTTTTGAGACATTCGATGTAATAAGTGTGTGATTGCTACTCTGTTATAAATCCTTCAAGTATTGTGTGTGTCAGCATTACTGATCCAGGGATGACACTAAAGCACAGAGACTTGACCATCTGAGGTCGGGTCGCTACAAGATGGTATCAGAGCACACGCTGACTGTAGGACACGACCACTAAGCTAAAAGCCCTAGATCACTACTCACTCTTCCCACTTCTGACTCCTCATCTTTTCTACTCTTTTAGGATGGCGGATGCAAGGAACAAGTTCACGCAGCCGGATGAAGACACACCCTTTGGACGCCACCTGAAGGAAGTCACTAAGTACCTGAACATTGGAGTACCAAGCTTCACCAGGACCTACAACGCCACTTTACCCGAAGAGGAGCACTGGATGATTCAAGTTCAAGTTCCAGGAAGGACGTTCATGCCAGTCACCGCGCCCATAGAGTTTTTCCTTTGATGCACCTACCTGGAGTCTAGGAAAGAGCATGGCAGCCCACATCGCCATGGGACGCATTGGAGAAGTATACCACAAGAATCTCAAGGATACTATCTACCAGATTTGTGGGCACCGAGATGAGCACTGGGAAATGATCAGCACCAAGAAGGATAGATCAATCGCAGCTTTTATCCAGGAGTTAAACCAGCACATTCGACGTCACGAGAACCAGATGTGCGCAGACATGATAGATCTGAAGAAGGCGATGACAAGAATTACGGAACTGGAGGAAGGACTCAAGGCTACACGTGAAGATTATGAGGAGGAAATCGTCATACTAGTGGAGAAGAATGACGACCTGATCAAGAAGATCGGAATATTCATGGGAGACCCTATACCAGTAGAAGAAGACGAAGAACCCAAGGAGATTCGCCCGGAAGACTACATCATCATCGACGATACCGACTCTGGCCTGAGCGATGATGACTATGTTGACGAAGCTGGAGCAGATATCATGGAGTCTCCAATCGAAGAATATTTCTAGTAGACCACCCCATCAGTAGCAGTATTCCACCATGTAAATAGAGTAGTCCTAGCACTTTTGCGATAGTTAGACCGATTGTATGCCCTTGTTTGATTGAATGAAGTGATTTTGTTTGCATTTGCCTCATGAGCATATGGGTAGTGTTTTCTCTCTAGACCTCTCTCTATTCTTAAATCTCATCTTTTCTAAACCCATCAGATGCCTCCGAGACGTGACAATGGATTTGCATTTCCACCGGAGCTCACTCAGTTGATCCAGCAGCAGAATACGTTGATACAGTTACTAGTCCAGAATCAGAATCAGGCGAACAACAACAGCAACAACAACAACAACAACAACAACAACAACAACAATAACAACAACAACAACAACAACCCACCACCACTGCCACCACCTGTTGATCACTTAACCCGTTTTCTTAGGCTGAATCCGTCGGTGTTCTCTAGTAGCACCGAGCCTATAGTAGCAGATGATTGGCTCCGCAAGATTGGAAGGGAGTTAACCACTAAAGGATGTACTGATGCTGAGAAGGTGCACTTTGCCGCACATTAGTTGGATGGACCAGCAGCATCATGGTGGGAGAATTACATTGTCACCTATCCTATAGCCACGGTGACATGGGACCCAGCAGGCTTTCCGTACTGCCCATGTTTCAGCAGGAGCTATGGCCATGAAGAAGCGTGAGTTTCGCAACTTGTGCCAAGGAGGAAGGACCGTTGGCCAGTATGTGGAGGACTTTAGTAAGCTAGCACGTTATGCCCCAGATGATGTTGCTACAGATGCAGCTAAACAGGAGAAGTTTCTGGAAGGACTGACTGATGAGCTGAGCGCAGTTTTGATGGTTAGCAACTTTTCAACAACTACCAGGAGTTTGGTAGATCGTGTGCTTCTTCATGATTGAAGGGAGCAGCAGCAGATTGAGAACCGCAAGAGGAGTATGGAAAGGGAAGTACAACTCTGTAGCTCAGCAGAAGCCACGTTTTATCCCGAAATCGGGGAGGACATTTCCAGCATACCCATGGAGGAGGTAGCTCGCACAATCATAACGGCCCTGGTAATGGGAATGGAGGAAGCAATGCCAGAATCGTACCAACCCATCAACACCAGCCAAGAGAGACCTGAGCCAAGTCACTTGCTATAAGTGCCAGAAGACTGGACATTACGCCAATGAACGTCCTGAAGCCCAGAATGGAAATGGTAATGGAAGCTCACGGAAGAAGCCGAACCCTTTCAACAGGGGACAGGTGAACCACGTTAATGTGGAGGAGGTTGAAGCCCAGCCAGATGCAGTAATAGGTAAGTTTTTGGTTAAGTCCTTTACTGCAATCTTTCTTTTCGATACTGGTGCATCGCATTCATACATATGACGGGGATTTGTGGATAAGTATAAACTGCCCACCAAAGTTCTTAGAACACCTATGTTGGTAAGCTCACCAGGAGCGGAGTATATGGCCAGTCAAGGATGTTTTCAAGTGCCATTGAGTATAGGTAGGCATGTTTTCCCCTTGGATTTAATCATTTTGCAATCATAAGGTTTGGATGTAATTCTAGGTATGGATTGGCTATCGATGTATGGAGGAAACATCGATTGCACCAGTAAGTTGATTTTGCTTACCACCCCAGAAGGAAGAAGGATCAAGTATGTATCGCGGCATGTGCCGAATAGGACTCAAGTAAATTCCCTAACAGGAGTTGTATAGGAGGAAGTACCGGTGGTAAAGGATTTTCCAGATGTATTTCCAGAAGAGTTGCCAGGCATGCCACCGGATAGGGACATTGAGTTTTTGATTGAGCTTTTGCCAGGCACAGGACCAATATCTAAGAGATCGTATAGAATGCCTGCAAAGGATTTGGAGGAGATTAAGAAGCAGATTAAGGAGTTACTGGATAAGGGATATATTTGCCCAAGTTTTTCACCTTGGGGATCGCCAGTACTTCTAGTGGAAAAGAAGGATGGATCGTTAAGGATGGTTGTTGATTATTGAGGATTGAACGAAGTAACAATCAAGAACAAGTACCCACTGCCCATGATCAATGATCTGTTTGACCAGTTCCAAGGAGCAAAGGTATTTTCCAAGATCGATTTGCGATCAGGATACCACCAGTTGAAGATTCGAGAGCAGGATATACCTAAGACAGCTTTTACCACCAGGTATGGGCTGTATGAGTATACTGTTATGTCCTTTGGTCTGACTAACGCACCTGCATATTTCATGAACATGATGAACAAAGTGTTTATGGAGTTTTTGGATAAGTTCGTCGTAGTGTTCATCGATGATATACTAGTTTACTCGAAGAATGAAGAGGAACATACAGAACATTTGCGTTTGGTACTTCGTAAGCTCGGAGAACATCAGTTATATGCCAAGTTCAGCAAATGTGAGTTTTGGTTGAAGGAAGTTGGATTCCTCGGACATGTTATATTCGGAAAAGGAATAGCAGTAGATCCCACCAAGGTTGTCACTGTGACAAATTGGGAAGCCCCAACAACAGTTGGAGAGATTCGGAGTTTTCTTGGACTTGCACGATACTACCGGAGATTTATAGAGAATTTCTCAAAAATTGCAAAACCTATGACAGAGTTGTTGAAGAAGGATTCCAAATTCAAATGGACTGAGGAATGTGAGGCCAGTTTCCAGGAGTTGAAGAAACGTTATTTTCCTCACCAGTGTTGATTCTGCCAGATCAGCGCAAGGATTACAAGGTGTATTGTGACGCTTCACGTCGAGGACTTGGAGCAATGCTTATGCAGGAGGGAAGAGTTGTTTCATATGCTTCATGACATCTTAAGCCCCATGAGTTGAATTATGCTACACATGATTTGGAGTTAGCAGCCGTAGTGCATGCATTGAAGACTTCGAGACATTTTCTCATTGGAAACCATTGTGAGGTGTACACGGATCACAAGAGTTTGAAGTACATTTTCACGCAGAAGGAGCTGAATCTCAGGCAAAGGAGATGGTTGGAGCTCATCAAGGATTATGATATGAGATTGCATTATCACCCCGGAAAGGCTAACGTAGTAGCCGATGCGTTGAGCCACAAGAGCCATGTCAACGCGCTAATGACGGGAGAATTACCAAAGGAGTTAGCCGAGGATCTACGTGAGCTATGTTTGGAGATAGTTCCAAGAGGCTATGTAGCAGCATTGGAGATTCAGTCTACTTTGATGGATAAGATCAGAGAAGCTCAGAAGACCAACAAGGAGATTGCCTCTATAAAGGATAAGTTGAGCAAAGGAACAGCTAAAGGATTCGTGAGGATGAGCACGATACCTTATGGTTTGAGGACCGCGTTTATGTGCCTAATGATCCGGAGATCAGGAAGCTGATTCTGCAAGAAGCCCATGATTCACCATACTCGATTCACCCAGGAAATACAAAGATGTATTTGGATTTGAAGGATACCAGATAGAGGAACATAGATTACCTCAAAGTTCTGGAATCAGTTGCACGAAACTTTGGGTACTAGACTAGGGTTCAGTACAGCTTTTCATCTGCAGACAGATGGACAGACCGAGAGAGTCAATCAGATCTTGGAGGATATGCTGAGAGCTTGTGCGCTAGATTATGGATCTAGTTAGGACGACAATTTGCCATATGCAGAGTGCTCTTACAACAATAGTTATCAATCCAGTTTGAAGATGGCCCCTTTCAAAACCTTGTATGGAAGAAGGTGCAGAACACCATTGTCGTGGGACGAAGTTGGAGACCGCCAGTTGTTTGGACCAGATTTTATTAAGGAGTCTGAACAAAAAGTGAAATTGATTCGCGATAGGCTCAAGGTAGCCCAGTCCAGGCAGAAGAGCTATGCAGATTCTAAACGCAAGGAGACGGTTTACGAAGTCGGAGACAGAGTTTATCTTCGTGTATCCCCGCTTCAAGGAGTTAAGCGCTTTAGAGTTAAGGGAAAGTTAGCGCCACGTTTTGTGGGACCATAGAAAGTTTTGGAACGTATGGGGGAAGTTGCTTATAAGTTGGAATTGCCCGAAGAATTGTCAGGAGTTCACGATGTGTTCCACGTTTCATAGTTGAAGAAGTGCCACGCAGAGATGGCTCATATACCGCTGAGAGATACAGTGCCGCTGGAAGCCATTCAGTTGGATAGTGATTTGACCTATGAGGAGAAACCAGTCAAGATTCTCGAATATGCCAGCCGAGTAACCCGCAGCAAGGTTATCAAGTTTTGTAAAGTTCAGTGGAGCCACCACACCGAGGATGAAGCCTCCTGGGAGCGAGAGGAAGATTTGCTGAAGGACCACCCTCACCTATTTTCTAGCCAACCCGAATCTCGAGGGCGAGATTCATCTTAAGGGGGTAGGTTTGTAACATCCCAAATTTTCAATTTGGAATGTTCTACATTAGATCATCATTGCATATCATATTTTATTGCTTTTGGCCTGATCCAGAAATTCTACGCAACTCAAGGACCCACGGAGAGAGTTGGGAATTTCGTTATTTTCATATTTGGGTTTTTCTCAAATTTTGAAAATAGGATCATTTGATTTTATTTATTTTATCTTCAATTATTTCACTTATAAAAATAAGTGACAGGGAATAAAATGACTTTCCCAAAATAAAGAAATATTGAGGATTTAATAAAAAATCAAATAAGATTTTATTTTGGAGTTTTTCGTTGTTTTATTTGAATTTAGGAAAAATGCGTGTTTTTCAAAATTGCATTTAGGCCCCAAATAAAAGTTCACTTTGTCCGGCTTAATTTTAGAAGCCGGCAAAAATTTATTTCGTGATTTTTGGAGTCCGTTTAGTATTTCTTTTCTTTCTTTTTTTGCACATCAAATTATTTAAAAAAACGAACCGACCTAACCAGGCTGTGTCCGACTAGGACACTAGGCCTGGCCGGCCTTTAAAGCCACGAGGGCCCGAGCCAGCCGCAGCCGCCCCAGCCCGAAACCCAAGCCGCCGCCTCGCCCTGCCTTGATCCGCGCGCCGCCGCCGCCGCCCGATCCGCCGTCGCCCGCCTCTCGCCGGATCCGCCGCCGCCGCCGCCGTCGTCGTCTCACCGGAGCCGCCCGAGGTAGCCGTTGTTGCCTCGGTTTTCGCGAAGAAAACCGACCGGTTTTTTTGAAATCCTAGATCCGTTTTTTTAAATCCGGTTCGGGTTTTTTCGTCGGTTTAGTTATTTAGCGAACGGCCGCTTTTTCGTTCATTTTTATGAACGGTTTTCGTCGTTTAGCCACAGACAGCGAACGTTCGTTCCTTAGCCTGTTCGTCGTTTATCTTTTTCTCGGATTTTCCGCGATTATTTCTGATCGCGATTTCTGATCCGATTTTCATTTTAGTTTAACTTTTCGCTCGTTTATCGGAATCAGGCGATTCAAGCGCCTGGAGTTTCGTCTCGAAACCCTCTTTCCGTTTAACCAACTCAAACAAGTTTTTGCATCTGTAAAATTTGACTTAGATCCTGATTAGTAAACGAAGTTTGTTTCTTTTGCCGTTTGCTTTCCGTTGCTTCGTTTGATTTGATTCTTTTTGCAAACCGGAGTTCTTAAGTTGAACTTTCTGGTTAGATTTCTTATTTGAGTTTTACCCGTGCATTAGATGAGTACTTATTGTGTGCTTGTTTGTTTGCGATAGAGTACCCGGAGTGCGCCGCTTGCTACTTTGAATCTCTAGGTTTCACGGATCATCAGCAAGGCAAGTAACACTTTGATCATACCTCTTACTGCCTAGTTTTACTGCATTAGATCAATCCTCAAAACATTGCATGATTAGGATCTAATTAATTTGTGGGTTGGGAAGTAGATGAGGTAGCACCTATTTCCTGTTTTATTATCAAACCCTTGGGAGTTACTTCTACGTTTGCTTATTTTTACATGCTATGGTAGTAGACGTGGATTGGGTGAGTGTATCCATGACAGATGTGAGATTGTTAAATTAATGGTTTATTTAAGGTGGCAACTTTAATACACATCTGGATGGATTGAGGCACCTGGGTTTTCCAGCAATTGCCTGTATTTTTCTTTATGGACCGCCACCCAGGCTCAAAGGGATCATGAGATTATTCATACTAGAAACTTCCGTGTGCAACCACAAGCTACTATGGGCTCTAGCATAGTTGATTAAGTCGTGCAAACTCTTACAGCGGTAGACTAGCAGATGTAGGGGAAAGTAGGTGTAACGGTCTACCCGATCGTAAGGTGCTAGCGCTTCTGAAAGACTATGTCTCGGTCATCCGTTTCTCAAACATCTTGTAGTGCGAGAATCCCAACGGAGGAGATCGAGTCTTGTGGGGAAAAGTGCACAAACCTCTGCAGAGTGTATAAACTAATCATGGTTAGTCGTGTCCCCAGTTATGGACAACTTGAGTAACTAGTTCTTGGATTATCATGTGAATCTCATCATGTGACTCTAATTAATTTTGTTGGGATTTTAATGATGATGCTTAATTGGGATTGAGAGTGTGTCTACACTCTCAATGTGCAACAACTACCATGATAGTTAAATAAAATGTATTCCTTTGCAGTAGGGAAAAACTGGCTTTATGCAAAACTGTAACCATAGAGCTTTCTACCAGCCAAATATGCATGTAGTATAGCCTATTCTGTTCACTATTCTCTATGTGTTACATTGCCAGCATATTCCATGTGCTGACCCGTTTTCGGGCTGCAACGTTCATGTTGCAGACTTTTCAGACGATGAGTAAGGTGCCTTTAGGTCGTGGTTCTATACTCAGTGATGCCGTTGGAGTTGATGGACTCACTTATCTTCCAAGCCTTCCGCTGTTATCGTTATTAGATGGCCTTAAGCCATATTTATTGTAATAAGTTCTCTTTTGAGACATTCGATGTAATAAGTGTGTGATTGCTACTCTGTTATAAATCCTTCAAGTACTATGTGTGTCAGCATTACTGATCCAGGGATGACAATAAAGCACAGAGACTTGACCATCTGAGGTCGGGTCGCTACACTCTCTGATATACATCACAAACTGCTACATACTCTTTAATATCCTTCTTCATTCCTGTCCACCAGAAAGAATTCAAATCCAAATACATCTTTGTATTTCCTGGGTGAATCGAGTATGGTGAATCATGGGCTTCTTGCAGAATCAGCTTCCTGATCTCCGGATCATTTGGCACATGAACGCGGTCCTCAAACCATAAGGTATCGTGCTCATCCTCACGAAATCCTTTAGTTGTTCCTTTGCTCAACTTGTCCTTTATAGAGGCAATCTCCTTGTCGGTCTTCTGAGCTTCTCTGATCTTATCCATCAAAGTAGACTGAATCTCCAATGCCACTACATAGCCTCTCGGAACTATCTCCAAACATAGTTCACGTACATACTCAGCTAACTCCTCTGGTAATTCTCCCGTCATTAGCATGTTGACATGGCTCTTGCAGTTCAACGCATCGGCTACTACGTTAGCCTTTCCGGGGTGATAATGCAATCTCATATCATAACCCTTGATGAGCTCCAACCATCTCCTTTGCCTGAGATTCAGCTCCTTCTGCGTGAAAATGTACTTCAAACTCTTGTGATCTGTCTAGACCTCACAATGGTTTCCAATGAGAAAATGTCTCCAAGTCTTCAATGCATGCACTACGCCTGCTAACTCCAAATCATGTGTAGCATAATTCAACTCATGGGGCTTAAGCTGTCATGAAGCATACGAAACAACTCTTCCCTCCTACATAAGCACTGCTCCAAGTCCTCGACGTGAAGCATCACAATACACCTCGTAATCCTTGCGCTGATCTGGCAGAATCAACACTGGCGTGGAAACCAAACATTTCTTCAACTCCTGGAAACTGGCCTCACATTCCTCAGTAAATTTTAATTTGGTATCCTTGTTTAACAACTCCGTCATAGGTTTTGCAATTTTTGAGAAATTCTCTATAAATCTCTGGTAGTATCCTGCAAGTCCAAGAAATCTCCGGATCTCTCCAACTGTTGTTGGGGCTTCCCAATTTTTCACAGTGACAACCTTGGTGGGATCTACTGCTATTCCTTCTTCGGATATAACATGTCCGAGGAATACAACTTCCTTCAACCAAAACTCACATTTTTTGAACTTGGCGTATAACTGATGTTCTCTGAGCTTACCAAGTACCAAACACAAATGTTCTTTATGTTCTTCTTAATTCTTCAAGTAAACTAGTATATCGTCGATGAATACTACGACGAACTTATCCAAAAACTCCATAAACACTTTGTTCATCATGTTCATGAAATATGCAGGTGCGTTAGTCAGACCAAAGGACATAACGGTATACTCATACAGCCCGTACCTGGTGGTAAAAGCTGTCTTAGGTATATCTTGCTCTCGAATCTTCAACTGGTGGTATCTTGATCGCAAATCGATCTTGGAAAATACCTTTGCTCCTTGCAACTAGTCAAACAGATCATCGATCATGGGCAGTGGGTACTTGTTCTTGATTGTTACTTCGTTCAATCCTCGATAATCAACAACCATCCTTAACGATCCATCCTTCTTTTCCACTAGAAGTACTGGCGATCCCCAAGGTGACGAACTTGGGCAAATATATCCCTTGTCCAGTAACTCCTTAATCTTCTTCTTAATCTCCTCCAAATCCTTTGCAGGCATTCTATATGGTCTCTTAGATATTGGTCCTGTGCCTCGCAAAAGCTCAATCAAAAACTCAATGTCCCTGTCCGGTGGCATGCCTGGCAACTCTTCTGGAAATACATCCGGAAAATCCTTTACCACCGGTACTTCCTCCTGTACAACTCATGTTAGGGAATTTAATTGAGTCCTATTCGGCACATGCCGCGATACATACTTGATCCTTCTTCCTTCTGGGGTGGTAAGCAAAATCGTCTTACTGGCGCAATCGATGTTTCCTCCATACATCGAGAGCCAATCCATACCCAGAATTACATCCAAACCTTGTGATTCCAAAATGATTAAATCCGAGGGGAAAACATGCCTACCTATACTCAATGGCACTTGAAAACATCCTTGACTGGCCATATACTCCGCTCCTAGTGAGCTTACCAACATAGGTGTTCTAAGAACTTTGGTGGGTAGTTTATACTTATCCACAAATCCCCGTGATATGTATGAATGTGATGCACCAGTATCGAAAAGAACGATTGCAGTAAATGACTTAACCAAAAACTTACCTATTACTGCATCTGGCTGGGCTTCAACCTCCTCCACATTAACGTGGTCCACCTGTCCCCTGTTGAAAGGGTTCGGCTTCTTCCCTGAGCTTCCATTACCATTTCCATTCTGGGCTTCAGGACGTTCATTGGCGTAATGTCCAGTCTTCTGGCACTTATAGCAAGTGACTTGGCTCAGGTCTCTCTTGGCTGGTGTTGATGGGTTGGTACGATTCTGGCATTGCTTCCTCCATTCCCATTACCACTCTTGGGGCCGTTATGATTGTGCGAGCTACCTCCTCCATGGGTATGCTGGAAATGTCCTCCCGATTTTGGGATAAAACGTGGCTTCTGCTGAGCTACAGAGTTGTACTTCCCTTGTCCATACTTCCTCTTGCGGTTCTCAATCTGCTGCTGCTTCCCTTCAATCATGAGAGCACGATCTACCAACTCCTGGTAGTTGTTGAAAGTTGCTACCATCAACTGCATGCTCAGCTCATCAGTCAGTCCTTCCAGAAACTTCTCCTGTTTAGCTGCATCTGTAGCAACATCATCTGGGGCATAACGTGCTAGCTTACTAAAGTCCTCCACATACTGGCCAACGGTCCTTCCTCCTTGGCACAAGTTGCGAAACTCACGCTTCTTCATGGCCATAGCTCCTGCTGAAACATGGGCAGTACGAAAAGCCTGCTGAAATTGGTCCCATGTCACCGTGGCTATAGGATAGGTGACAATGTAATTCTCCCACCATGATGCTGCTGGTCCATCCAACTGATGTGCGGCAAAGTGCACCTTCTCAGCATCAGTACATCCTTTAGTGGTTAACTCCCTTCCAATCTTGTGGAGCCAATCATCTTCTACTATAGGCTCGGTGCTACTAGAGAACACAGGCAGATTCAGCCTAAGAAAACGGGTTAAGTGATCAACAGGTGGTGGCAGTGGTGGTGGGTTGTTGTTGTTGTTGTTCGCCTGATTCTGATTCTGGACTAGCAACTGCATCAACGTATTCTGCCGCTGGATCAACTGAGTGAGCTTCGGTGGAAATGCAAATCCATTATCACGTCTCGGAGGCATCTGATGGGTTTAGAAAAGATGAGATTTAAGAATAGAGAGAGGTCTAGATAGAAAACACTACCCATATGCTCATGAGGCAAAATGCAAACAAAATCACTTCATTCAATCAAACAAGGGCATACAATCGGTCTAACTATCGCAAAAGTGCTTGGACTACTCTATTTACATGGTGGAATACTACTACTGATGGGGTGGTCTACTAGAAATATTCTTCGGGTGCAGACTCCATGATATCTGCTCCAGCTTCGTCAACATAGTCATCATCGCTTAGGTCAGAGTCGGTATCGTCGATGATGATGTACTCTTCCGGGCGAATCTCCTTGGGTTCTTTGTCTTCTTCTACTGGTGTAGGGTCTCCCATGAATATTCCGATCTTCTTGATCGGGTCGTCATTCTTCTCCACTAGTACGACGATTTCCTCCTCATAATCTTCACTTGTAGCCTTGAGTTCTTCCTCCAGTTCTGTAATTCTTGTCATTGCCTTCTTCAGATCTATCACGTCTGTGCACATCTGGTTCTCCTGACGTCGAATGTGCTGGTTTAACTCCTAGATAAAAGCTGCGATTGATCTATCCTTCTTGGTGCTGATCATTTCCCAGTGCTCATCTCGGCGCGCACAAATCTGGTAGATAGTATCCTTGAGATCCTTGTGGTAAACTTCTCCAATGCATCCCATGGCGATGTGGGCTGCCATGCTCTTTCCTAGACTCCGGGTAGGTGCATCAAAGGAAAACTCTATGGGCGCGGTGACTGGCATGAACGTCCTTCATGGAACTTGAACTTGAATCATCCAGCGCTCCTCTTCGGGTAAAGTGGCGTTGTAGGTCCCGGTGAAGCTTGGTACTCTGATGTTCAGGTACTTAGTGACTTCCTTCAGGTGGTGTCCAAAGGGTGTGTCTTCATCCGGCTGTGTGAACTTGTTCCTTGCATCCACCATCCTAAAAGAGTATAAAAGATGAGGAGTCGGAAGTGGGAAGAGTGAGTAGTGATCTAGGGCTTTTAGCTTAGTGGTCGTGTCCTACAGTCAACGTGTGCTCTGATACCATCTTGTAGCGACCCGACCTCAAATGGTCAAGTCTCTATGCTTTAGTGTCATCCCTGGATCAGTAATGCTGACACGCACAGTACTTGAAGGATTTATAACAGAGTAGCAATCACACACTTATTACATCGAATGTCTCAAAAGAGAACTTATTACAATAAATATGGCTTAAGGCCATCTAATAAAGATAACAGCGAAAGGCTTGGAAGATAAGTGAGTCCATCAACTCCAACGGCATCATTGAGTATAGAATCACGACCTAAAGGCACCTTACTCGTCGTCTGAAAAGTCTGCAACATGAACGTTGCAGCCCGAAAACGGGTCAACACATGGAATATGCTGGCAATGTAACACATAGAGAATAGTGAACAGAATAGGCTATACTACATGCATATTTGGCTGGTAGAAAGCTCTATGGTTACAGTTTTGCGTAAAGCCAGTTTTTCCCTACTGCAAAGGAATAAATTTTATTTAACTATCATGGTAGTTATTGCACATTGAGAGTGTAGACACCCTCTCAATCCCAATTAAGCATCATCATTAAAAATCCCAACAAAATTAATTAGAGTCATATGATGAGATTCACATGATAATCCAAGAACTAGATACTCAAGTTGTCCCTAACCGGGGACACGGCTAACCATTATTAGTTTATACACTCTATAGAGGTTTGCGCACTTTTCCCCACAAGACTCGATCTCCTCCATTGGGATTCTCGCACTACAAGATGTTTGAGAAACGGATGACCGAGACATAGTCTTTCAGAAGCGGTAGCACCTTACGATCGGGTAGACCGTTACACCTACTTTCCCCTACATCTGCTAGTCTACCACTGTAAGAGTTCGCACGACTTAATCAACTATGCTAGAGCCCATAGTAGCTTGTGGCTGCACACGGAAGTTTCTAGTATGAATAATCTCATGATCCCTTTGAGCCTGGGTGGCGGTCCATAAAGAAAAACACAGGCAATCGCTGGAAAACCCAGGTGCCTCAATCCACCCAGATGTGTATTAAAGTTGCCACCTTAAATAAACCATTAATTTAACAATCTCACATCTGTCATGGATAATCTCACCCAATCCACGTCTACTAGCATAGCATGTCAAAATAAGCAAACGTAGAAGTAACTCCCAAGGGTTTCATAATAAAACAGGAAATAGGTGCTACCTCATCTACTTCCCAACCCACAAATTAATTAGATCCTAATCATGCAATGTTTTGAGGATTGATCTAATGCAATAAAACTGGGTAGTAAGAGGTATGATCAAAGTGTTACTTGCCTTGCTGATGATCCGTGAAACCTAGAGATTCAAAGTAGCAAGCGGCGCACTCCGGGTACTCTATTGCAAACAAACAAGCACACAATAAGTACTCATCTAATGCACAGGTAAAACTCAAATAAGAAATCTAACCAGAAAGTTCAACTTAAGAACTCCGGTTTGCCAAAAGAATCAAATCAAACGAAGCAACGGAAAGCAAACGGCAAAAGAAACAAACTTCGTTTACTAATCTGGATCTAAGTCAAATTTTACAGATGCAAAAACTTGTTTGAGTTGCTTAAACGGAAAGAGGGTTTCGAAACGAAACTCCAGGCGCTTGAATCGCCTGATTCCGATAAACGAGCGAAAAGTTAAACTAAAACGAAAATCAGATCAGAAATCGCGATCAGAAATAATCGTGGAAAATCCGAGAAAAAGAAAAACGACGAACAGGCTAACGAACGAACGTTCGCTGTCTGCGGCTAAATGATGAAACCCGTTCGTAAAAACGAACTAAAAAGCAGCCGTTCGCTAAATAACTAAACCGACAAAAAAATAAACTGAACCGGATCTAAAAAACGGATCTAGGTTTTCAAAAAAAACCGATCGGTTTTCTTCGCGAAAACCGAGGCAACGGCGGCTACCTCGGGCAGCTCCGGTGAGACGACGGCGGCGGCGGCGCGGCTCCGGCGAGAGGCGGCGGCGGCTCCGGCGGCGGCGGGCGGCAGGGGCGGCGGCGGCTCCGGCGGCGGCGGGCGGCAGGGGCGGCGGCGGCGGCGGCGCACGGATCAAGGCGGGGCGAGGCGGCGGCTAGGGTTTCGGGCTAGGGCGGCTGCGGCTGGCTTGGGCCCTCGCGGCTTTAAAGGCCGGCCGGGCCTAGTGTCCTAGTCGGACACGGCCCGGTTAGGTCGGTTCATTTTTTTATTCATTTTTTAATAATTTGACGCACAGAAAAAGAAAGAAAAGAAATACTAAACGGACTGCAAAAATCCTGAAATAAATTTTCCCCGGCTTCTAAAATCAAGCCGGACAAAGTGAACATTTATTTGGTGCCTAAATGCTATTTTGAAAAACGCCTATTTTTCCTAAATTCAAATAAAACAGAAAAAAAAAACTCCAAAATAAAATCTTATTTGATTTTTTTATTAAATCCTCAATATTTCTTTATTTTGGGAAAGTCATTTTATTCCCTCTCACTTACTTCTATAAGTGAAATAATTGAAGATAAAATAAATAAAATCAAATGATCCTATTTTCAAAATTTGAGAAAACCCCAAATATGAAAATAACGAAATCCCCAACTCTCTCCGTGGGTCCTTGAGTTGCGTAGAATTTCTGGATCAGGCCAAAAGCAATAAAATATGATATGCAATGATGATCTAATGTATAACATTTCAAATTGAAAATTTGGGATGTTACACCACCAGATCCAATCTAAACACCATCACAGAGGGATTCATCGTCCTCATTGGTGCCTCTCCAATGATGCGTGAGTAGTTCATTGTAGACCTACGGGTTCATAGTTAGTAGCTAGATGGCTTCCTCTCTCTCATTTGATTCTCAATACAATGTCTCTTGGAGATCTATTTGATGTAACTCTTTTTCCGGTGTGTTTGTTGGGATCCGATGAACTTTGAGTTTATGATAAAATCTATTTTATCCATGAAGTTATTTGAGTTTCGATCTCTTATATGCATAATTACTTATAGCCTCGTATTTCTTCTTCGAATCTTTAGTTTAGTTAGGCCAACTAGATTAATTTTTTTGCCATGGGAAGAGGTGCTTTCTGATGGGTTTGGTCGTGCGGTGTTCTTTCCCAGTGACAGAAGGGGCAGCAAGACACGTATTGATCGTTGCTATTAAGGATAACAAGATGGGGTCTATTCCTACAAGAATAGATCTTGTCTACACCATGTCATCATTCTTATTGCATTACTCTGTTTCTCCATGAACTTAATACACTAGATGGATGTTGGATAGCGATCAATGTGTGGAGTAATAGTAGTAGATGCAGGCAGGAGTCGGTCTACCAATCTTGGACGTGATGCCTATATAATGATCATTGCCTGTATATTGTCATGATTATTTTAAGTTCTATCAATTGCCCAACAGTAATTTGTTTACCCGCCGTATGCCATTTTTCTCGAGAGAAGCCACTAGTGAAATCTACAGCCCCTGAATCTATTCTTTATCATATTTGCTTTGAGATCTATTTTTATTTGCTTTTGCTTTCAGATCTATTATTCTAAAAACCCAAAAATACCTTCCTGCACTTCTTCTTTATTTCTTTTATTTTGTTTCATCGCAAGATCTATTTGTCCAAAATCATACAAACCAATCTATCTTTTACCTGAGAGGGATTGACAACCCCTCTTACGTGTCGGGTTGCAGGTATCGTTTATATTGTGTTGCTTGGTTCTCCTACTGGTTCGATAACCTTGATTTCATCACTAAGGAAAATACTTACCGAAGTTGTGCCGCATCATCCCTTCCTCTTTGGAGAAATACTAACGCGGACACGAGCCATCAGTGGCTCGGTCCTTTTTATGGCAAAGTATAAACCGGAAGCACTTCTTATACTGATCTAAATGTTCTCAATGACACATGGGAATATGGTGGTCTAGTGATACGTCTCCAACGTATCTATAATTTCTAGTTGTTCCATGCTATTATATTATCTGTTTTGGATGTTTTATACACATTAATATGTTATTTTATATGATTTTTGGGACTAACATATTAACCTAGAGCCCAGCGCCAGTTCCTATTTTTTCCTTGTTTTAGAGTTTCACAAAAAAGGAATACCAAATGGAATGAAACTTTCGCGATGATTTTTCTTGGACCAGAAGACATCCATAGGGCTTGGAGTGCACGTGAGGAAAGCCACGAGGCAACCACAAGGTCGAGAGGCGCGCCTAGGGGGTAGGGCGCGCCCCCAACCTTGTGGGTCCCTCATGACTCCACTGGCCTATTTCTTCCGCCTATATATTTTCAAATATCCCAAAACCTTCCAGGGGAGCCACGAAACCACTTTTCCACCGTTGCAACATTCTGTACCCGTGAGATCCCATCTAGCGGCCTTTTTCGGCGTCCTGCCGGAGGGGGATTCGATCACGGAGGGCTTCTACATCAACACCATTGCCTCTCCGATGAAGCGTGAGTAGTTTACCATAGACCTACGGGTCCATAGCTAGTAGCTAGATGGCTTTCTCTCTCTCTTTGATTCTCAATACAAAGTTCTCCTCGATGTTCTTGGAGATCTATTCAATGTAATACTCTTTTGCAGTGTGTTTGCCGAGATCTGATGAATTGTGGATTTATGATAAGCTTATCTATGAATATTATTTGAATCTCCTCTGAATTCTTATATGCATGATTTGATATCTTTGCAAGTCTCTCCAAACTATCGATTTGGTTTGGCCAACTAGATTGGTTTTTCTTGCAATGGGAGAAGTGCTTAGCTTTGGGTTCAATCTTATGGTGCTCGATCCTAGTGACAGAAGGGGAACCGAAACATATTGTATTGTTGCCATCGAGTTAAACAAGATGGATTTTTCATCATATTGCTTGAGTTTATCCCGCTACATCATGTCATCTTACTTAATGTGTTACTCTGTTCTTCGTGAACTTAATACTCTAAATGCAGGCAGGAGTCGGTCAATGTGTGGAGTAATAGTAGTAGATGCAGGCAGGAGTCGGTCTGCTTGATACAGACGTGATGCCTGTATTCATGATCATTGCCTTAGATATCGTCATAACTTTGCGCTTTTCTATCAATTGCTCGGCAGTAATTTGTTCACCCACCGTAATATTTTCTATCTTGAGAGAAGCCTCTAGTGAAACCTATGGCCCCCGGGTCTACTTTCCATCATATAAGTTTCTGATCTAGAATTTTAGTTTCCTATTTACTTTCTTTGCAATCTTTTACTTTCCGTTCCATAAACCAAAAATACCAAAAAATATTACTTTACCGTTTATCCATCTATATCAGATCTCACTTTGCAAATAACCATGAAGGGATTGACAACCCCTTTATCACGTCGGGTGCAATTTGGTGTTTGTTGTGCAGGTATTCGGTGGCTTGTGCATTGTTTCCTACCAACCTTGGTTCTCAAAACTGAGGGAAATACTTACTCTACTTTGCTGCATCACCCTTTCCTCTTCAAGGGAAAAACCAACGCAACTCAAGAGGTAGTAGGTAGAATTTTTGGCGCCGTTGCCAGGGAGATCTTCGCCAAGTCGAGACATACCAAGTACCCATCATAAAATCTCATCCCTTGCATTACATTATTTGCCATTCGCCTCTCGTTTTCCTCTCCCCCCACTTCTAAAACTATTTTCGAAAAGATTTGCCTTTTCTTCGCCTCTCTTCCGTTCGTCCTGTTCACTTGCTTGCTTGGTCGCAATGGCTCCACCAAAAAGCATTGACCCTCAGCTTAGGAGGTTGGACGAAATTGAAAATAATGTTAGAAGCTTCATGTCTTTGCAATTTGAGCATAATAATTTCTTTAGAAACTAGATCTAGGAGCAGAAAAGTTTTACAGGAATTTTATGGTCTAAGATCTCAGTTTGCTCATCTCAAAAATTTAGTGGGCCAAATTTCTAATAAGCAAGCTACCTTGGTAAATAAGATGGCCGCTAAACCAGAATCTTTAAATAATGATGAAAATCTTAAAGTGATTGGTGCGACTCCTATTGAATCTTTGTTTTCCAATATAAATCTTGATAAAGATGGGACTAGAGATGAGTCAACTTTAGTTAGAAGGCGTCCCAATGATTCAGAGTTTTTAGATCTTGATACAAAAATTAATAAAAGTGGGATTGGAGAGGTGAAAACTTGAAGTGGCAATGAACCCACTCTTTTGGATTTCACGGAATTTAATTATTATAATTTTTATTTAATAGATTGTATTTGCTTGTTGCAATCCATGTTGAATTCTCCTCACGCTTATAATCAAAAAAAGTTTTTACTAAACATATCATTGATGCTATGATGCAATCTTTTGAAGAAAATCTTGAATAGGAAGTTTATATCCCTAGAAAACTTTATGATGAGTGGGAACCTAATATTAATATTAAGATTAAAGATTATGAATGCCATGATTTGTGTGATTTGGGTGCTAGTGTTTCCACGATTCCAAAAACTTTATGTGATGTGTTAGGTTTTCGTGAATTTGATGATTGTTCCTTAAATTTGCATCTTGCAGATTCCACTATTAAGAAACCTATGGGAAGGATTAATGATGTTCTCATTGTTGCAAATAGGAATTATGTGCCCATAGATTTCATTGTTCTTGATAAAGATTGCAATCCTACATGTCCTATTATTCTTGGTAGACCTCCTTAGAACGATTGGTGCAATTATTGATATGAAAGAAGGAAACATTAGATTTCATTTCCGTTAAGGAAAGGCATGGAAAACTTCCCTAGAAAGAAAATTAAATTGCCTTATGAATCTATTATGAGAGCCACTTATGGATTGCATGCCAAAGATGATAATACCTAGATCTATTCGTATTTTATGCCTAGCTAAGGGCGTTAAACAATAGCGCTTGTTGGGAGGCAACCCAATTTTATTTTATTTTGTTTTTTGCTTTTTAGGTTCTTTTTTTGCATTAAATAATTCATCTATCCTCTGGTTAGGTGTGGTTTTGTGTTTTAATTAGTGTTTGTGCCAAGTAAGACCTTTGGGATAGCTTACAGTGATAGTTGATTTGATCTTGCTGAAAACCAGAAAATTTTGCGCTCAGGAAATTAATTTTCATTTTTAGTGGAAGCGCTATAAAATATTGATTCTTTTTGAAAAATATTGATAACAAAATTTCTTTGATAATCCTAATTTTTCAGAATTTTTACAGTTACAGAATTATTGGCAATCTCCAGATTGCTACAGACTGTTTTGTTTTTGACAGATTCTGTTTTTCGTGTGTTGTTTGCTTATCTTGATGCATCTATGGCTTGTATCGGGGGTATGAACCATGGAAAAATTGTAATACAGTAAATATTACACCAATATAAATAAAGAACAAGTTCACAATAGTACCAAAAGTGGTGATTTATTTTCTTATACTAACGGAGCTTATGAGATTTTTGGTTGAGTTTTGTGTTGTGAAGTTTTTCAAGTTTTGGATAAGGATTTGATGGACTATGGAATAAGGAGTGGCAAGAGCCTAAGCTTGGGGATTACCAAGGCACACCAAGGTAATATTCAAGGACAACCAGGAGCCTAAGCTTGGGATGCCCCGGAAGGCATCCCCTCTTTCGTCTTCGTCTATCGGTAACTTTACTTGAGGCTATATTTTTATTCACTAGATGATATGTGTTTTGCTGGGAGAGTCTTGTATGATTTGAGTCTTTGCTTTTTAGTTTTCCAAAATCATCCTTGCTGTACACACCTTTTGAGAGAGACATGCATGAATCATGATTTATTAGAATACTCTACGTGCTTTACTTATATCTTTTCAGCTAGGCAAATTTGCTCTAGTGCTTCACTTATACCTTTTTAGAGCACGGTGGTGGTTATATTTTATAGAAATTGATGAACTCTCACACTTCACTTATATTATTTTGAGAGTCTTTAAAATAGAATGGTAATTTGCTTTGGTTATAAATTTAGTCTTAATATGATAGGCATCCAAGAGGGATATAATAAAAACTTTCATATAAAGTGCATTGAGTACTATGAGAAGTTTGATTCCATATGGTTGTTTTGAGATATGAATATGGTGATATTAAAGTCATGCTAGTGAGTAGTTGTGAATTTGAGAAATACTTGTGTTAAAGTTTGTGAGTCCCGTAGCATGCACGTATGGTGAACCGTCATATGAGGAAGTCGGAGCATGATTTATTTATTGATTATCTTCCTTATGAGTGGCGGTCGGGGACGAGCGATGGTCTTTTCCTACCAATCTATCCCCCTAGGAGCATGCGCGTAGTACTTTGTTTCAATGACTAATAGATTTTTGCAATAAATAAGTGAGTTCTTTATGACTGATGTTGAGTCCATGGATTATACACACTCTCACCTTTCCGCCATTGCTAGCCTCTCTAGTACCATGCAACTTTCGTCGATACTGATACGTCTCTGTCGTATCTTCTTTTCCAAACACTTTTGCCCTTGTTTTGGACTCTAACTTGCATGATTTGAATGGAACTAACCCGGACTGACACTGTTTTCAGCAGAATTGCCATGGTGTTATTTATGTGCAGAAACAAAAGTTCTCGGAATGACCTGAAACTTCACGGAACATCTTTTTGGAAATAATAAAAAATCCTTTCAAAAGATGAAGACCAGGGGGCCCACACCCTAGCCACGAGGGTGGGGGGCGCCTGCCCCCCTGGGCGTGCCCCCTACCTCGTGGGCCCCCTGGAGCTCCTCCGACCTCAACTCCAACTCTATATATTTGCTTTCGGGGAGAAAAAAATAAAGAGAAGGATTCATCGCGTTTTACAATACGGAGCCGCCGCCAAGCCATAAAACCTCTCGGGAGGGCTGATCTGGAGTCTGTTCAGGGCTCCGGAGAGGGGAATCTATCACCGTTGTCACTATCAACCATCCTCCATCACCAATTTCATGATGCTCATCGCCGTGTGTGAGTAATTCCATCGTAGGCTTGCTGGAAGGTGATGGGTTGGATGAGATTTATCATGTAATCGAGTTAGTTTTGTTAGGGTTTGATCCCTAGTATCCACTATGTTCTGAGATTGATGTTGCTATGACTTTCCTATGCTTAATGCTTGTCACTAGGGCCCGAGTGCCATGATTTCAGATATGAACCTATTATGTTTTCATCAATATGTGAGAGTTCTTGATCCTATCTTGCAAGTCTATAGTCACCTACTATGTGTTATGATCCGGCAACCTCGAAGTGACAATAATCGGGACCACTCCCGGTGATGACCGTAGTTTGAGGAGTTCATGTATTCGCTATGTGTTAATGCTTTGGTCCGGTACTCTATTAAAAGGAGGCCTTAATATCCCTTAGTTTCCACTAGGACCTCGCTGCCACGGGAGGGTAGGACAAAAGATGTCATGCAAGTTATTTTCCATAAGCATGTATGACTATATTCGGAATACATGCCTACATTACATTAATGAATTGGAGCTAGTTCTGTGTCACCCTAGGTTATGACTGTTGCATGATGAACCGCATCCGGCATAATTCTCTATCACCGATCCATTGCCTACGAGCTTTCCATATATTGTTCTCCGCTTATTTACTTTTCCATTGCTATTGCTATCATCACTAAAAATACCAAAAACACTACTTTTGCTACCATTACCTTTTGCTATCGTTACCACTACTATCATATTACTTTGCTACTAAACACTTTGCTGCAGATATTAAGTTTCCAGGTCTGGTTGAATTGACAACTCAGCTATTAATACTTGAGAATATTCTTTGGCTCCCCTTGTGTCGAATCAATAAATTTGGGTTGAATACTCTACCCTCAAAAACTGTTGCGATCCCCTATACTTGTGGGTTATCAAGACTATTTTCTGGCGCCGTTGCTGGGGAGCATAGCTCTATTCTTTGAGTCACTTGGGATTTATATCTGCTTGTCATTATGAAGAACTTGAGAGATCCAAAAACCAAGATTTATCCCTCAACTATGAGGGGAGGTAAGGAACTGCCATCTAGCTCTGCACTTGATTCACCTTCTATTTTGAGTAAGCTTGCGACACCTAAACCTGCTTCTGCTATTCGTTCTGATATGTCGCATGTTATTGATGATGTCACTTCTGCTATGCATGATACTTATGATGAAACTACTTCTATGCTTGATACTATTGTGCCACTTGGTGGATTTCTTGATGAACAACTTGCTAGGGTTAGAGAGAATGAAATTATTGAAACTGATAATATTGACGAAAGTGATGATGAAGACTCTCCCCCTAATAAATATGAATCGCATGTTGTTCCTGAGGGTTATGTTTTGGAAAAAGAAGCTGCTATAGCTATTTTAGCTTGCAAAGATAGATACGAGCTCAAGAGGTTATTAGCTAAATAGAAGCAGCAATCTCTTAATGATAGAATGAAACTTGACCCTGCTTTTGCTACTTCACCTATCTATATTACTGATAAGGATTATGAATTCTCTGTTGATCCTGATATAATTACTTTGGTTGAATCTGATCCTTTTCATGGCTATGAATCTGAAACTGTTGTGGCACATCTTACTAAATTAAATGATATTGCCACCCTGTTCACTAATGATGAGAAATCTCGCTACCATTATATCCTTAAAATATCTCCGTTCTCACTAAAGGGTGATGCTAAGATATGGTTTAACTCTCTAGATCCTGGTTGTGTGCGTAGTCCCCAGGATATGATTTATTACTTCTCTGCTAAATATTTCCCTGCTCATAAGAAACAAGCTTCTTTGAGGGATATATATAATTTTGTGCAAATTGAAGAAGAGAGTCTCCAAGAAGGTTGGGGGATGCTTCTCAAGTTACTTAATGCTTTGCCTGATCATCCTCTTAAGAAAAATGAAATACTTGATATCTTTTATAATGGACTAAACGATGCTTCCAGAGATTACCTGGATAGTTGTGTTGGTTCTGTTTTCAAGGAAAGAACACCGGATGAAGTGAAATTCTATTGAATAATATGTTGACAAATGAAAATAATTGGACGCTTCCTGAGCCAGCTCCTGAGCCTATTCCTAAACCAACTCCGAAGAAAAGAGGTGTTCTATTTCTCAGTCCTGAAGATATGAAAGAGGCAAAGAAATCTATGAAACAAAAAGGTATTAAAGCTGAAGATGTTAAGAATTTACCTCCTATTGAAGAAATACACGGTCTTAATTTACCGCCTGTTGAAGAAACATATGATCTTAATCCATTACCTATTGAACAAATACATGGTCTTGATAACCCGACACAGGTAGTAAAGGTAAACTCTCTCTATAGATATGATAAAGCTGAAATCCCTCTTACTAAATTTGCTAGCCAATGCTTAGGTGAATTTGATAATTTTATGGTGAAGCAAGAAGATTTTAATGCTTATTTTGGTAGACAATTGAAATATAATTCAAATATGCTTGAACACTTGGGTGATTATATGGCTAATGTGAAAGGTGAACTTAAACTTATTAGTAAACATGCTTCTATGGTTACCACTCAAGTAGAACAAGTACTTAAGGCTCAAAATGATTTGCTCAATGAATTTAATAGTAAGAATAATGATTTTGCTGTTAGAGTGGCTACTAGAACTGGTAAAATGACTCAGGAACCTTTGTATCCTGAAGGCCACCCTAAGAGAATTGAGCAAGATTCTTAGAGAAATAATATAGATGCACCTAGTCCTTCTAAAAGGAAGAAAAAGAAAAATGATAGGACTTTGCATGCTTCTAGTGAACCTATTACTGAAACACCTGAGAATCCAAATGATATTTCTATTTCTGATGCTGAAACTCAATCTGGTAATGAACCTGAAACTAGTGATAATGTTAATGATAATGTTCATGATGATGCTCAACCTAGCAATGATAGTGATATAGAAATTGAACGTGTTGTTGATCTTCATAACCCACAATCAAAGAATCAACGTTATGATAAGAGAGACTTTGTTGCTAGGAAACATGGTAAAGAAAGAGAACCATGGGTTCAGAAACCCATGCCTTTTCCTCCCGAACCATCAAAGAAAACGGATGATGAGGATTTTGAGCGCTTTGCTGAAATGATTAGACCTATCTTTTTGCGTATGCGATTAACTGATATGCTTAAAATGAATCCTTATGCTAAGTATATGAAAGAAATTGTCACTGATAAAAGAAAGATATCGGAAGCTGAAATTTCCACCATGCTTGCTAATTATACTTTTAAAGGTGGAATACCAAAGAAACTTGGAGATCCAGAAGTACCCACTATACCATGCTCCATTAAAAGAAACTATGTTAAAACTGCGTTATGTGATCTTGGAGCCGGTGTTAGTGTTATGCCTCTCTCTCTTTATATCGTAGACTTGATTTGAATAAGTTGACACCTACTGAAATATCTTTGCAAATGGCTGATAAATCAACTGCTATACCTGTCGGTATTTGTGAGGATGTGCCTGTTGTGGTTGCAAACATTACTATTTTAACGGACTTTGTTATTCTTGATATTCCCAAGGACAATATTATGTCTATTATTCTTGGAAGACCCTTTTTGAATACTGCAGGGCCTGTTATTGATTGCAACAAAGGCAATGTCACTTTTCATGTTAATGGTAATGAGCATACGGTACACTTTCCGAGGAAACAACCTCAAGTCCACAGTATCAATTCCATTGGAAAAATTCCATCAATTATTTTTGGAGGTTTTGAATTTCCTCTTCCTACTGTCAAGAAGAAATATGATATTCTTATTATTGGGGATGTGCATATCCTCGTTGAGGTAACATAGTGTTATTCGAAATTTCTCCGGTTCCATGTTATTCGGAATGAGTTTGTTAACAAGACTTGATCAACCTTGTTAGTGGATTCCTTTTGATGATCATGAGATGGATGAATTTAGAAAATACAACTCTCTGTACCCTCCTTTTACTTTCTGTTATTTATATTAAATAAAATGAAAATAAGTATTTTCCGTCTGTTATCTGATTTATCCATGCAATATAAAAATACCCCAAAAATAAAATTTCTCCAAATGCCCTGAAATTTAAATATGATTTTTTCTGGAATATTTGAGAATATTTGGCACTAAGAACACAACACGGGGGGCATCCACCTGGCCACGAGGGTGGAGGCGCGCCCTACCCCCTAGGCGCGCCCCCTGCCTTATGGGCCCATGGTGGCCCTCCTCCACTTATTCCTGCACCCACACACTCCTTTCTCCCACAAACACGATTATCCAGTTCAAACCCGAGTCTAAGCTCATTTTGCTGCCATTTTTGATCTCCTTGCTCAAAGCACCTCTCACAAAACTGCTTGGGGGGATTGTTCCTTGGTATGTGACTCCTCCATTGGTCCAATTAGTTTTTGTTCTAGTGCTCTATTAATTGCAAATTTGTGCTGCCTAGGTGACCATGTTCTTGATCTTGCATGTCAAATTTATATGGTTCCAAGTAGTTCTAATGCATGATATAGGCTCTAGGCACTTGTAGGAGTTGTTGCTATCAATTTTGTTGAGCTTGGTTCACTTTTATTTGAAGTTACTAAAAATTTCAGAAATTTTTCAGAGGAAGAAATATGTTTAGGAAAATGTACCAAGGTGGTTCTTCAAGGAAGCAAGGACCCAGGCTTGCAATGCGTGATGCTGATGATAAGCTACCAAGGGACGCTCCAGTGCGGCCCTGTGAATGGCCTTTAGAGGACTTCATGGATCAAGCGGAAATCAAGGAAGAATTTAACGCATATTTGCGTAACGCTGATCTTGTGAGCTTCGAGGAGGAAAAGTTCCGCCAGTACCACTATCTCACTAGTTCCTTTGTGAGGAGGCAAAAGGAAGACATTTTATTACCACAGAGGAGGAAGATGAGTACGAGAGGAGGGCGGAGGCAGCTCGCCGCCACACTGCAGCTCAGGAGGCAATAGCCGCTGCATCGAAGTACGACCCCAGCTACAACTATGGATATCCGCCAGGACATCCGTGGCAATAAACCAACTTAGTAAAAAAGCCTAAGCTTGGGGGAGTACGTATTTCACACCGACATTACATTCATGTTCACACACACTCATTGCTAGATGTCGGTGCTCATACTTTTTCATTGTATCATCCATGCTAGTTTATTTCCTTTTTTATGCTTTCTTCTTGTGTGCTTAATAAACCTTAAGAAAAACCAAAAAAATTTAGTTGTAGCTTTTATCTAGTTTTAATTTCCATTCTTGTAGTAGTAATTAAAAAGAAAACCCAAAAAGATTTCCTGTTCTTCTTTGGCTTGGTGGGAGCTTTCCCGTGTAAATAGTTTTATTTATTTTCTTTTCTTTGGGGGTCGATAGGAGAAGACCATGATTTAATTGTTGAAGTGGCTCTTATATGCATTATTGTTGATCTGACAAAAGTGCCCATATTGCCTTGTCTTCTCCTGTTTATTGAATGCTTGCAGATTCCAGCTTAGTCCAATGCACGTGCACTATTATTATTATCCACATCATTCGGCCGTGCAAGTGAAAGGAAATTATGGCGATATATAATGGACTGACTGAGATGAGAAAAGCTGGTATGAACTCGACCTCTCTTGTTTTTGTAAATATGATTAGTTCATCATTCCCGATTCAGCCTATTATGAATAAACATGTTTGCAATGACAACTAGAGATCATAGTTTCTTGTGCCATGCTTGATTAGCTAGGAGCTTATAATGGTTTACCTTGCGTGCCAACATGCTATTAAAATGGTTGTGATGTGGTATGATAGGGTGGTATCCTCCTCTGAATGATTTAAGTGACTTGACTTGGCACATGTTCACGCATGTTGAAACAAAATCAACATAGCCTTCACGATATTTATGTTCATGGTGAATTATATCCTACTCATGCTTGCATTCGGTGTTGATTAATTTTAACGCATGTTCATGAATGTTGTCGCTCTCCAGCTGGTCGCTTCCCAGTCTTTTTCTAGCCTTCACCTGTACTAAGCGGGGGTACTGCTTGTGCATCCAATCCCATAAACCCCAAAGTTATTCCATATGAGTCCACCATACCTACCTATTTACGGTATCTATCTGTCATTCCAAGTAAACTTGTATGTGCCAAACTCTAAACCTTCAAATAAATATCATGTTTTGTATGCTCGAATAGCTCATGTATCAACTAGGGTTGTCTGTATCTTCCATGTTGGGCGGGTTATTCTCAAGAGGAGTAGACTCCGCTCCTCACTCACGAGAAAATGGCTGGTCACCGGGATGCCCAGTCCCATGCTTTATGCAAATCAAATCAAAATAATTGCAAACAAAACTCCCCCTGGGACTCTTGTTAGTTGGAGGCACTCGTTGTTTCGAGCAAGCCATGGATTGATGCTTGTTGGTGGAGGGGGAGTATAAACTTTACCATTCTGTTTGAGAACCGCCTATAATGTGTGTAGCATGGAAGATATCGCCATCTCTTGGTTGTTATGTTGACAATGAAAGTATACCGCTCAAAATATTATTCACCTCTATTTCAAAACCGAGCTCTGGCACCTCTACAAATCCCTACTTCCCTCTGCGAAGGGCCTATCTATTTACTTTCATGTTGAGTCATCATCCTCTTATGAAAAAGCACCAGTTGGAGAGCACCGCTGTCATTTGCATTCATTACTGTTAGTTTACATTGAGTATGACTTGACGGATCTCTTTTACCATGAATTACAATGTCTAGTTAGTCCTTGATCTTTAAAGGTGCTCTGCATTTATGTTTTGCGGTCTCAGAAAGGGCTAGCGAGATACCATCTTCTTATATCATATTATGATTGTTTTGAGGAAGTGTTGTCATCCGAGATTTATTATTATTGCTCGCTAGTTGATTATGCCATTGATATGAGTAAACATGATACCTAAGCGTTATTGTGAATATGGTTAGTTTCTAATCTTTGTTGAAAACTTGAATGCTGGCTTTACATATTTACAACAACAAGAGCGAACAGAGTTTGTAAAAGTTTTTCTTTATCACTTTCAGTTTGTCAACTGAATTGCTTGAGGATAAGCAAAGGTTTAAGCTTGGGGAGTTGATACGTCTCCGTCGTATCTAATTTTCCAAACACTTTTGCCCTTGTTTTGAACTCTAACTTGCATGATTTGAATGGAACTAACCCGGACTAACGCTATTTTCAGCAGAATTGCCATGGTGTTATTTATGTAAAGAAACAAAAGTTCTTGGAATGACCTGAAACTTCACGGAACATCTTTTTGAAAATAATAAAAAATCCTTGCAAAAGATGAAGACCAGGGGACCCAGACCCTAGCCACGAGGGTGGGGGCGCGCCCCCCTACCTCGTGGGCCCCCTGGAGCTCCTCCGACCTCAACTCCAACTCTATATATTTGCTTTCGGGGAGAAAAAAAATAAAGAGAAGGATTCATCGCGTTTTACGATACGAAGCCGCCGCCAAGCCCTAAAACCTCTCGAGAGGGCTAATCTGGAGTTCGTTCGGGGCTCCGGAGAGGGGAATCCGTCGCCATCGTCATCATCAACCATCCTCCATCACCAATTTCATGATGCTCACCGCCGTGCGTGAGTAATTCCATCGTAGGCTTGCTGGACGGTGATGGGTTGGATGAGATTTATCATGTAATCGAGTTAGTTTTGTGAGGGTTTGATCCCTAGTATCCACTATGTTCTGAGATTGATGTTGCTATGACTTTGCTATGCTTAATGCTTGTCACTAGGGCCCGAGTGCCATGATTTCAGATCTGAACCTATTGTGTTTTCATCAATATATGAGAGTTCTTGATCCTATCTTGCAAGTCTATAGTCACCTACTATGTGTTATGATCCGGCAACCCCGAAGTGACAATAATCGTGACCACTCCCGGTGATGACCGTAGTTTGAGGAGTTCATGTATTCACTATGTGTTAATGCTTTGGTTCGGTACTCTATTAAAAGGAGGCCTTAATATCCCTTAGTTTCCACTAGCACCCCACTGCCACGGGATGGTAGGATAAAAGATGTCATGCAAGTTCTTTTCCATAAGCACGTATGACTATATTCGGAATACATGCCAACATTACATTGATGAATTGGAGCTAGTTCTGTGTCACCCTAGGTTATGACTGTTGCATGATGAACCGCATCCGGCATAATTCTCTATCACCGATCCATTGCCTATGAGCTTTCCATATATTGTTCTCCGCTTATTTACTTTTCCGTTGCTATTGCTATCATCACTACAAAATACCAAAAACACTACTTTTGCTACCATTACCTTTTGCTACCGTTACCACTACTATCATATTACTTTGCTACTAAAAACTTTGCTGCAGATATTAAGTTTCCAGGTGTGGTTGAATTGACAACTTAGCTGCTAATACTTGAGAATATTCTTTGGCTCCCCTTGTGTCGAATCAATAAATTTGGGTTGAATACTCTACCCTCGAAAACGGTTGCGATCCCCTATACTTGTGGGTTACCATGTACCATAAACCCACCATATACCTTCCTCGAAACAGCCACCATACCTACCTATTATGGCATTTCCATAGCCATTCCGAGATATATTGCCACGTAACTTTCCACCGTTCCGTTTATATGACATGCTCCATTATTGTCATATTGCTTTGCATGATCATGTAGTTGACATCGTATTTGTGGCAAAGCCACCATTCATAATTATTTCATTCATGTCACTTTTGATTCATTGCACATCCCGGTACACAGTCGGAGGCATTCATATAGAGTCATATTTTGTTCTAAGTATCGAGTTATAATTCTTGAGTTGTATGTAAATAAAAGTGTGATGATCTTCATTATTATAGCATTGTCCCATGTGAGGAAAGGATGATGGAGACTATGATTCCCCTACAAGTGGAGATGAGACTCTGGAAGGAACAAAAGAGGCCAAAAAATGAGAAAAGGCCCAAATAAAAAATGAGAGAAAAGAGAGAAGGGGCAATGTTACCATCTTTTTACCACACTTGTGCTTCAAAGTAGCACCATGATCTTCATGATAGAGAGTCTCCTATGATGTCACTTTCATATACTAGTGGGAATTTTCATTATAGAACTTGGCTTGTATATTTCAATGATGGGCTTCCTCAAATTGCGCTAGGTCTTCGTGAGCAAGCGAGTTGGATGCACACCCACTTAGTTTTCATTTTGGGCTTTCATAAACTTATAGCTATAGTGCATCCGTTGCATGGCAATCCTTACTCACTCACATTAATATCTATTGATGGGCATATCCATAGCCCGTTGATACGCCTAGTTGATGTGTGACTATCTCCATCTTTTTGTCTTCTCCACAACCACCGTCTATACCACCTTGTGACGCCCCCGATTCAATCGTACACTAATCATACACGCAAACATGTACGATCAAGATCAGGGACTCACGGGGAGATATCACAACACAACTCTAAACACAAATGAAAGACATACAAGCTTCATATTACAAGCCAGGGGCCTCGAGGGCTCGAATACATAGCTCGATACATAAGCGAGTCAGCGGAAGCAACAATATCTGGGTATAGACATAAGTTAAACAAGTTTTGCCTTAAGAAGGCTAGCATAGATATCATCGATCGAACAGGCAAGGCCTCCTGCCTGGGACCTCCTAACTACTCCTAGTCGTCGGCAGGCTCCACGTAGTAGTAGGCACCCTCGGGGTAGTAGTAGTAGTAGTCGACTAGGGTGGTATCTGGCTCCTTGGATCCACCATCTGGTTGCAACAACCGGAAAGAAGAAAGAAGGGGGAAAAGGGGTAGCAAATCAACCGTGAGTGCTCAACCAAAGTACTCGCAAGCATCAGATCTAAACTAAGTATGCAATGGTATCAAATGGAAGGGTTGTGTTTGTGGACTGAACTGCAGAATGCCAGAATAGGGGGAAAGGCCTAGCCTATCAAAGACTAGCATCTTTAAGCAGCTCCAAGTGTCTTGCAGCATGTAGAAGAGTATAGAATAGCAGTTTATAATTAACAAGCATGTTGTAGCATTAATGCCCAGAGATCCTTCCTCGACTCCCTTCGTGAAAGCAATCCCGTGGCCACATATCTCAAGTATCCATTTCTAGTTGTAAAAGATTAGGATATAAGTCTGAACGTCTGTTACCGTGTGCACGACTATTAATAGATTATCTTCCCTGCAGGGGTGCACCACATTTTCCAACACGCTCGATCACTCTGTCCAAACACACTTTTCTGGGTCAATGCCCGGAGCTATCACCCCTCCTGGGTGATACGGCTAAACAGCCAACCACCACCATAACTCCTCGGGTGCTCTCCGGGCCCTCCTGACTTTCACCAATGTCTCAAGTAAAGTCAAGGTAACCGTGTGTCCAAACATCAAGGGGAAAACCTGAGGAATCACCCTCGGTGAATTCCACTCGATGTAATCATCAACGTGAACGTAAGAGGAACCACCCTCGAGGTTCACACTTGAGGTGTTGCACGACAGAGCCGTATAGGGAACGTTGAAGGAGGAACCACCCTCGATGACCACAACCGAATAGCTACACTACAGAGATCTCATCAGGAGTGATGTATGAGGTTCCACCCTTGGCACTCGATGGTAGCTCTGCAGAGTCGAGCAACAAAAAGGGGCATGATGTGATGTGAGGTGTCGGGCTCTGGTCATCGATGATGAATCAGGGACAACAAGGACAAGGTGGGGGTCACTTATGAATCACTAACCAACCTATACTAAGCAGTTTAGGGTAAGAAGGTAGGTAACAATAGCAGGTACAAAAGCAGGCCATGCATCAGAATAGGAGCAATCAAGCACAGTAGCAAAATCTAGTGCAAGCATGAGAGAATGGAATGGGCGATATCGGGATGAGCAAAGGAGGGCTTGCCTGGAAGCTCCGCTGAAAGGGAAGAAGGGTCGTCGTCGACATAGTCGATCACAGTGGTATCAACAGCGGTCTCGGTGTCTACCGGAGAACAAGAGGGGGAAGAAACAGTAAATACAGAGCAAATAGATGCAACACAGATGCATGATGGGGGTAACACGCAAGGCTAGGGGTGTTCTAACGCGGTGCTACAAGATACTGGTGAAGGGGGATAACATCCGGAAAGTTTTCCCGAAGTTAGGCATTTTCGGACAAACAAACCGGAGGGGAAAAGTTCAATGTTCGCTATGCTAGAGGCATGTGACAGATGACCGGAGAACGTATTCCGATTCGTCTCGTCGTTCTGAGCAACTTTCATGTATAAAACTTTTTCATCCGAATTACGGATTAATTTCTATGAATTTCTAAAGTTTTAGCAATATCCGGAAAATCCCTGAAATTTCCCTAAGTGTGAGAATTCGCCAGCTTTAAACATCTTTTAGTTGTTTTCAAAAGGCTACTACTATGGATGTACCTCCTATAATTTTGTGCCTTATATCAATTTTGAGCATATTTTTCTACGATCTACATGATAGTATCACTTTTATCCATATTAGATTTCATTTGCTTGATCATCAACAGCTTTAAAGTAGCTATGAAAATAAAGTTGTTTTCAGTTTTTCAGTTAACAGAACGTTGAAGTTTGTGATTTTCGTAGGAATTAATCCACACATCGAAAGGATTTGGTCCAGTGAGATAAAATGAAGTTTATCAAGTATACTTTCTGCTCATATTAATTTTATCCATGTTAACCGTTGTTTAGACATTCTTTAGAGGCTGTACAGAGGGCTGGACAATGTCAAATTAGAAAAGCTAGCACTAGCTACAGTAACTGAATATTACTATAGCAGTGTAGCATAGCAGCAGGCAGCTGCGGGAGCAGGAAAGCAGCAGCGAAGCGAGCGGCATGCACGCGGCCGCGCGTGTTGGGCGCAGGGCGTGGGTGTGCGCCAGAGACGAGTTGCGGCGCCTGCAGAGGACGACCGGGGCATGGCTTGCGCGCGGTAGGGGCGAACAGGGCCACGGGGAGCGAGGCGCGGGCTTGCCAGGGGCGCGGCGAGCGAGTGAGCAGAGGTGGCAGCAGTGGGTGCGGGAGCGCGATGAACGGCAGAAGGAGGTGCAGGGCACGCGCCGGGGCGTGGTGGGGGAGGCCCGGCGGCGGCGGCACAGCAGGGGGAAGAAGGCAGCAGCAGTGGCAGAGCAGCGCAAGGCAGAGGCGAGCAGGGCGACGCGGCTGGGCACGCGCGCGTTGGGCGCGGCCTAGGCACGGGACATGCGGGGTAGGGCGGCCAGAGAGGCATGTGGGCAGCTAAGGGCACGAGGACGCGTGGCGAGCATGTGCTCGGGCGCGACGGGCGCGGCTCTGGCAGGGGAGATGGGACGGTGACCTATGGCATCAACAGCGAGTGGAAGAAAGGCGAACGAAGGAGGGGAGGGTCTGCTCACTCACGAGCAGGGGAACAGGGGCGGCGAGGCTCGATGACGCCGATCGGGGAGGAGACGGCGACGCGACGGCGGGGGAAAAGGGAAGACGAGGACGGATCGGGCACCGCGGGGATCTCCAGCTCAAACGGCTCCTCCAAGACGACGTAGTCGACAACGGCGCTTCTGCTGGACAGCCTCTCATGGCACGGGGGTGACGGTGGCCACGCGGGCAAGGTTCTCCATGGCGGTGGCTGTTTGGGTCCTCCCAGATCTAGGAGAGTGAGTAGGGAGAGCGGTGAATGGGGATCTAGGGTTCGTCGACAAGGCCGGGGCGTTCTTATGCGCGCGGGGAATCGGCGGAGAGGCGCGGGATGGCCGCCACGCACCCACAACCATAGCCATGGTGGTCGGATGCGTGCCACCACCTCCCATGAACAGGAAGGAGCGGGATGGTGGGGTAGGTGGGCCGCCCATGAACAGGAAGGAGCGGGATGGTGGGGTAGGTGGGCCGCCCATGAACAGGAAGGAGCGGGATGGTGGGGTAGGTGGGCCGGCCTGGTGGCTTAGTGGGTCAAGGCCCAGGGGGGAGGCCGGTTTGTTTTGTTTTATGTTTTGTTTTACGTTTTGTTTTACTTTCCTTTTATTATTTTCTGCATATTGATTTTCCTATTTTACTTTCTATTTATTTTAGCTTTAGAAAATACCTAAACACCTCCTAAATTAGTGTTACTAAATATTCTGCTGCCATAAAAAGTATGGTGCAATGATAAACAATTTGAATAATTTTATTATTTAAAAGGCATTTAATTAATTGTTTTAGCTACTATGTTATTCATTTTGGAACACTTAATCCTTTTATTAAATTTTTTGCTTCTTCACCAATAATACTTATGAATTATTTGCCACAGTTTACACATTTTATTTTGCATGTTTGAGAAATTTGAAATTTGAACTTTAATTTGAATTAGAATTTGAACCGATTTGAATCTAAGAAAGATTAGCAATAGTAACATTGGTGACGTGTCTTCATTTGTGCATGATTACTGTAGCTTAATTATCCGGGTGTCACACACCTATAGTGCAATGTCCATGGCTCACCCTCATGTATTGCGTGAAAGTTGAAAAAGTTTGAGATTGTTAAAAGTATGAAACAATTGCTTGGCTTGTCATTGGGGTTGTGCATACTTTAAATATTTTGTGTGATGAAGAAGGAGCATAGCCAGACTATATGATTTTGTAGGGATAAGCTTTCTTTGGCCATGTGATACATCTCCGACGTATCTATAATTTCTGATTGTTCCATGATATTATATTATCTGTTTTGGATGTTAATGGGCTTTATTTTACACTTTTATATTATTTTTGGGACTAACTTATTAACCCAAGGCCCAGTGCAAATTGTTGTGTTTTTGCCTATTTCAGTGTTTAACACAGAAAAGGAATATCAAACGGAGTCCAAATGCAATGAAACCTTCGGGAGCGTGATTTTTGGAACAAACGTGATCTAGAGGACTTGGAGTGGATGTCACGAAACAGACGAGGAGTCCACGAGGCAGGGGCGCGCCCTCCCCCTCGTGGGTCCCTCGTGGCTCAACCGACCTACTTCTTCCTTCTATATATGTTCACATACCCCGAAAACATCCAGGAGCACCACGAAACCTTATTTCCACCACCGCAACCTTCTGTACACAAGAGATCCCATCTTGGGGCCTTTTCCGGAGCTCCACCGGAGAGGGCATCGATCATGGAGGGCCTCTACATCAACTCCATGGCCCCTCCGATGATGTGTGAGTAGTTTACTTCAGACCTTCGGGTCCATAGTTATTAGCTAGATGGCTTCTTCTCTCTCTTTGAATCTCAATACAAAGTTCTCCTTGATCTTCTTGGAGATCTATTCGATGTAACTCTTTTTGCAGCGTGTTTGTCGAGATCCGATGAATTGTGGGTTTATGCTCAAGTCTATCTATGAACAATATTTGATTCTTCTCTGAAATCTTTTATGCATGATTGGTTATCTTTGCAAGTCTCTTCGAATTATCCGTTTGGTTTGGCCTACTAGATTGATCTTTCTTCCAATGGGATAAGTGCTTAGCTTTGGGTTCAATCTTGCGGTGCTCAATCCCAGTGACAGAAAGGGAAACGACACGTATTGTATTGTTGCCATCGAGGATAAAAAGATGGGGTTTATATCATATTGCTTGAGTTTATCCCTCTACATCATGTCATCTTACCTAATGTGTTACTATGTTCTTATGAACTTAATACTCGAGATGCATGCTGGATAGTGGTCGATGTGTGGAGTAATAGTAGTAGATGCAGGCAGGAGTCGGACTAGTTGTCACGGACTTGATGCCTATATACATGATCATGCCTAGATATTCTCATAATTATTCGCTTTTCTATCAATTGCTCGACAGTAATTTGTTCACCCACTGTAATACTTATGCTATCTGAGAGAAGCCACTAGTGAAACATAAGGCCCCCGGGTCTATTTCCCATCATATAAGTTTCCAACATATTTTACTTTGCAATATTTACTTTCAATCTATATCATAAAATACCAAAAATATTTATCTTATTATTATTATCTCTATCAGATCTCACTCTCGTAAGTGACCGTGAAGGGATTGACAACCCCTTTATCGCGTTGGTTGCGAGGTTCTTATTTGTTTGTGTAGGTACGAGGGACTTGCGTGTGGCCTCCTACTGGATTGATACCTTGGTCCTCAAAAATTGAGGGAAATACTTACGCTACTTTGCTGCATCACCCTTTCCTCTTCAGGGGAAAACCAACGCAGTGCTCAAGAGGTAGCATCGTGTTATTTTGAGAAGACATAATTATTTTGTTAGTATGCTTGAAGTATTATTGTTTTTATATCAATATTAAACTTTTGTTTTGAATCATACGGATCTGAACATTCATGCCACAATAAAGAGAATTACATGGATAAATATGTTAGGTAGCATTCCACATCAAAAATTCCGTTTTTATCATTTACCTACTCGAGGACAAGCAAGAATTAAGCTTGGGGATGCTTGATATGTCTCCAACGTATCTATAATTTTTCATTGTTCCATGCTATTATATTATTTGTTGTGGATGTTGTACATGCATTAATATGCTATTTTATATAATTTTTGGGACTACCCTATTAACCTAGAGCCCAGTGCCAGTTCCTGTTTTTTCCTTGTTTTAGAGTTTCGCAGAAAAGGAATACCAAACGGAATGAAACTTTCACGATGATTTTTCTTGGACCAGAAGACATCCAGAGGGCTTGGAGTGCATGTTAGGAAAGCCACGAGGCGGCCACATGGTCAGGAGGTGAGCCCAGGGGGTAGGGCGCGCCCCCACCCTTGTGGGCCCCTCGTGACTCCACCGACCTATTTCTTCCGCCTATATATTCTCAAATATCCCAAAACCTTCCAGGGGAGCCAAGAATCCACTTTTCCACCGCCACAACCTTCTGTACCCGTGAGATCCCATCTAGGGGCCTTTTCCAGCGTCCTGTCGGAGGTGGATTCGATCACGGAGGGCTTTTACATCAACACCATTGCCTCTCCAATGAAGCGTGAGTATTTTACCATAGACCTACGGGTCCATAGCTAGTAGCTAGATGGCTTTTTGTCTCTCTTTGATTCTCAATACGAAGTTATCCTTGATGTTCTTGGAGATCTATTCGATGTAATACTCTTTCGCAGTGTGTTTGCCGAGATCCGATGAATTGTGGATTTATGATCAGCTTATCTATGAATATTATTTGAATCTCCTCTGGATTCTTAAATGCATGATTTGATATCTTTTCAAGTCTCTTTGAACTATCGATTTGGTTTGGACAACTAGATTGGTTTTTCTTGCAATGGCAGAAGTGCTTAGCTTTGGGTTCAATCTTGCGGTGCTCGATCCTAGGGACAGAAGGGGAACCGACATGTATTATATTGTTGCCATCGAGGATAACAAGATGGGGTTTTCATCATATTGCTTGAGTTTATCCCGCTACATCATGTCATATTACTTAATGCGTTACTTTGTTCTTCATGAACTTAATACTCTAGATGCAGGCAGGAGTTGGTCGATGTGTGGAGTAATAGTAGTAGATGCAGGCAGTAGTCGGTCTACTTGATACAGACGTGATGCTTATATACATGATCATTTCCTTAGATATCGTCATAACTTTGCGCTTTTCTATCAATTGCTCGGCAGTAATTTGTTCACCCACCGTAATATTTTCTATCTTGAGAGAAGCCTTTAGTGAAACCTATGGCCCCCGGGTCTACTTTCCATCATATAAGTTTCCGATCTACAATTTTAGTTTCCTATTTACTTTCTTTGCAACCTTTTACTTTGCATTCTGTAAACCAAAAATATCTAAAATATCACTTTACCATTTATCCATCAAAATCAGATCTCACTTTGCAAATAACCATGAAGGGATTGACAACCCCTTTATCGCATTGGGTGCAAGTTGGTGTTTGTTTGTGCAGGTATTCAGTGGCTTGTGCATTGTCTCCTACTGGATTGATAACTTGGTTCTCAAAACTGGGGGAAATACTTACTCTACTTTGCTGCATCGCCCTTTCCTCTTCAAGGGAAAAACCAACGCAAGCTCAAGAGGTAGCATCTAGTTAACTTCCATCATGTTTCAGTTGATTCGCATTCATTACCTTGATAATTTGATACGTGGGTGGACCGGTGCTAGGGTGTTGCTCTTACTTCAAAGCAAACAACTTATGATTATCGCCTCTCACAAGCATCCGCAACTACGAAAGAAGAATTAAGATAAATCTAACCATAGCATGAAACATATGGATCCAATGTAGCCCCTTATGGAATAATGCATAAACTAGGGTTTAAGATTCTGTCACTCTCGTAACCCATCATCTACTATCTACTCCCTAATGTCTTCCCCTAGGCCCAAACATGGTGAAGTGTCATGTAGTCGATATTCACACAATACCACTAGAGGAAGAACAACATACATATCATCAAAATATTGAACGAATGCCAAATTTAGATGATTACTTATAACAAGACTTCTCCCATGTCCTCAAGAACAAACGGAGCTACTCACAAAGCATATTCATGTTCAATATAAAAGGAGTATAATATATGAATAAGGATTTGAACATATGATCTTCCACTAAATAAATCAACTAGCTTCAACTACAAGATTTAATGAACATTCCTAGCAACCCACATGTACTAATCTGAGGTTTTGTGACAAAGATTGAATACAAGAGATGAACTAGGGTTTGAGATGAGATGATGTTGGTGAAGATGTTGATGGAGATGAGTCCTCCCACGATGAGAAGAACGTTGGTGATGACGATGGCTTCAATTTACCCCTCCCGGAGCGAAGTACCCCTGGCGAAATCGCTCCACCGGAGAGCAAAAGTGCTCCTGCCCACGTGCTGGCTTGAGACGGTGGCACTTCATCTGAAAAAGTTATTTTGGTTTTTCTAGGGCAAATAGCTCCATATAGGAGAAGTGTTGGAAATATGCCCTAGAGGCAATAATAAAATGATTATTATTATATTTCCTTGTTCATGATAATCGTTTATTATCCATGCTATAATTGTATTGATAGGAAACTCAGATACATGTGTGGATACATAGACAACACCATGTCCCTAGTAAGCCTCTAGTTGACTAGCTCGTTGATCAATAGATGGTTACGGTTTCCTGACCATGGACATTGGATGTCGTTGATAACGGGATCACATCATTAGGAGAATGATGTGATGGACAAGACCCAATCCTAAGCATAGCACTAGATCGTGTAGTTCGTATGCTATAGCTTTTCTAATGTCAAGTATCATTTCCTTAGACCATGAGATTGTGCAACTCCCCGGATACCGTAGGAGTGCTTTGGGTGTACCAAACGTCACAACGTAACTGGGTGACTATAAAGGTGCATTACAGGTATCTCCGAAAGTGTCTGTTGGGTTGGCACGAATCGAGACTGGGATTTGTCACTCCGTGTAAACGGAGAGGTATCTCTGGGCCCACTCGGTAGGACATCATCATAATGTGCACAATGTGATCAAGGAGTTGATCACGGGATGATGTGTTACGGAACGAGTAAAGAGACTTGCCGGTAACGAGATTGAACAAGGTATCGGGATACCGACGATCGAATCTCGGGCAAGTAACATACCGATAGACAAAGGGAATTGTATACGGGATTGATTAAGTCCTTGACATCGTGGTTCATCCGATGAGATCATCGTGGAACATGTGGGAGCCAACATGGGTATCCAGATCCCGCTGTTGGTTATTGACCGGAGAGTCTCGGTCATGTCTGCATGTCTCCCGAACCCGTAGGGTCTACACACTTAAGGTTCGATGACGCTAGGGTTATAAAGGAAGCTTGTATGTGGTTACCGAATGTTGTTCGGAGTCCCGGATGAGATCCCGGACGTCACGAGGAGTTCCGGAATGGTCCGGAGGTAAAGATTTATATATAGGAAGTCCTATTCGGCCATCGGGACAAGTTTCGGGGTCATCGGTATTGTACCGGGACCACCGGAAGGGTCCCGGGGGCCCACCGGGTGGGGCCACCTATCCCGGAGGGTCCCATGGGCTGAAGTGGGAAGGGATCCAGCCCAAAGTGGGCTGGGGCGCCACTTCCCTTATGGCCCATGCGCCTAGGGTGAAGGGGGAACCCTAAGGAAGAGTCCCAAGGAGGGAAGGCACCTCCTAGGTGCCTTGGGGGGGAGGGAAACCTCCCCTGGCCGCCGCCCCCTAGGAGATTGGATCTCCTAGGGCTGGCGCACCCCCCCCCTTGGGCTCCCTATATATAGTGAGGGTAGGAGGGCCTCTTGAGACACCCCTTATGCCTTTGGTGCAGCCCCTCCCTCTCTCCTAAGTCCTTCTCCTCTCCCGTGGTGCTTGGCGAAGCCCTGCAGGATTGCCACGCTCCTCCACCACCACCATGCCGTTGTGCTGCTGCTGGATGGAGTCTTCCTCAACCTCTCCCTCTCTCCTTGCTGGATCAAGGCGTGGGAGACATCACCGGGCTGTACGTGTGTTGAACGCGGAGGTGCCGTGCGTTCGGCACTTGATCATCGGTGATTTGGATCACGACAAGTACGACTCCATCGACCCCGTTCACTTGAACGCTTCCGCTTAGCGATCTACAAGGGTATGTAGATGCACTCTCCTTCCCCTCGTTGCTGGTCTCTCCATAGATAGATCTTGGTGACACGTAGGAAAATTTTGAATTTCTGCTACGTTCCCCAACAGTGGCATCATGAGCTAGGTCTATGCGTAGTTTCTATGCACGAGTAGAACACAAAGTAGTTGTGGGCATTGATTTTGTTCAACATGCTTACCGTTACTAGTCCAATCTTGATTCGGCGGCATCGTGGGATGAAGCGGCCCGGATCGACCTTACACGTACTCTTACGTGAGACTGGTTCCACCGACTGACATGCACTAGTTGCATAAGGTGGCTAGCGGGTGTCTGTCTCTCCCACTTTAGTCGGATCGGATTCGATGAAAAGGGTCCTTATGAATGGTAAATAGCAATTGCCATATCACGTTGTGGTTTTGCGTAGGTAAGAAACGTTCTTGCTAGAAACCCATAGCAGCCACGTAAAACATGCAAACAACAATTAGAGGACGTCTAACTTGTTTTTGCAGGGTATGCTATGTGATGTGATATGGCCAAAAGGATGTGATGAATGATATATGTGATGTATGAGATTGATCATGTTCTTGTCAAGGGAATCACGACTTGCATGTCGATGACGAGACAACTTCAAGAAGACACGATGATGGAGATCATGATGATGGAGATCATGGTGTCATGCCGGTGACAAGATGATCATGGAGCCCCAAGATGGAGATCAAAGGAGCTATATGATATTGGCCATATCATGTCACTATTATTTGATTGCATGTGATGTTTATCATGTTTATACATCTTATTTGCTTAGAACGACGGTAGTAAATAAGATGATCCCTCATTACAATTTCAAGAAGTGTTCTCCCCTAACTGTGCACCGTTGCTACAGTTCGTCGTTTCGAAGCACCACGTGATGATCGGGTGTGATAGATCCTTACGTTCACATACAACGGGTGTAAGACAGTTTTACACATGCAAAACACTTAGGGTTAACTTGACGAGCCTAGCATGTGCATAGACATGGCCTCGGAACACAGAAGACCGAAAGGTCGAGCATGAGTCATATGGTAGATACGATCAACATGAAGATGTTCACTGATGATGACTAGTCCGTCTCACATGATGATCGGACACGGCCTAGTTGACTCGGATCATGTAATCACTTAGATGACTAGAGGGATGTCTATCTGAGTGGGAGTTCATAAGATGAACTTAATTATCCTGAACATAGTCAAAAGATCTTTGCAAATTATGTCGTAGCTCGCGCTTCAGTTCTACTGTTTAGATATGTTCCTAAGAAAATTTAGTTGAAAGTCGATAGTAGCAATTATGCGGACTAGGTCCGTAAACCGAGGATTGTCCTCATTGCTTCATAGAAGGCTTATGCCCTTAATGCACCGCTCAGTGTGCTGAACCTCGAACGTCGTCTGTGGATGTTGCGAACATCTGACATACACGTTTTGATGACTACATGATAGTTCAGTGCGTAATGCTAAATGGTTTAGAGTTAAGGCACCGAAGACGGTTTTTGAAACGTCGCGAAAACATATGAGATGTTTCGAGGGCTGAAATTGGGATTTCAGGCTCGTGCCCACGTCAAAAGGTATAAGACCTCCGACGATTTTCTTAGCCTACAAACTAAGGAGAAAAGCTCAATTGTTGAACTTGTGCTCAGATTGTCTGAGTACAACAATCGCTTGAATCGAGTGGGAGTTGATCTTCCAGATGAAATAGTGATGGTTCTCCGAAGTCATTACCACCAAGCTGCTAGAGCTTCATGATGAACTATGATATATCAGGGACATATATGATGACCTTGAGATATTCGCGATGTTTGACACCGCGAAAGTAGAAATCAAGAAGGAGCATCAATTGTTGATGGTTGGTGAAACCACTAGTTTCAAGAAGGGCAAGGGAACAAAGGGATACTTCATGAAACGGCAATTCAGCTGCTGCTCTAGTGAAGAAACCCAAGGTTGAACCCAAACCCGAGACTGAGTGCTTCTGTAATAAGGGGAACAGCCACTGGAGTAGAATTACCCTAGATACTTGGTAGATGAGAAGGCTGTCGATAGAAGTATATTGGATATACATTATGTTAATGTGTACTTTACTAGTACTCCTAGTAGCACCAGGGTATTAGATACCGGTTCGGTTGCTAAGTGTTAGTAACTCGAAATAAAAGCTACGGAATAAACGGAGACTAGCTAAAGGTGAGCTGATGATATGTGTTGGAAGTGTCTCGAACGTTGATATGATCAAGGATCGCACGCTCCCTCTACCATCGAGATTGGTATTAAAACCTAAATAATTGTTATTTGGTGTTTGCGTTGAGCATAGACATGACTGGATTATGTCTATCGCGATACGATTATTCATTTAAGGAGAATAATGGTTACTCTGTTTATTTGAATAATACCTTCAATGGTCTTGTACCTAAAATGAATGGTTCATTGAATCTCGATCGTAGTGATACACATGTTCATGCCAAAAGATAGTAATGATAGTACCACCTACTTGTGGCACTACCACTTAAGTCATATCGGTATAAAACGCATGAAGAAGCTCCATGTTGATGGATCTTTGGGCTCACTCGTTTTGAAAAGTTTGAGACATGCGAACCATGTCTATTGGTGTATATGCATGAAGAAACTCCATGCAAATGGACCGTTTGGACTCACTTGATTTTGAATCACTTGAGACATGCAAATTATACCACATGGGCAAGATGACTGAAAGCCTCGTTTTTCAGTAAAATGGAACTAGAAAGCAACTTGTTGGAAGTAATACATTTTGATGTGTGCAGTCCAATGAGTGCTGAGGCGTGTAGTGGATATCGTTATGTTCTTATTTCACAGATGATTTGAGTAGATGTTGAGTATATTTACTTGATAAATCATGAGTCTGAATTATTGAAAGGTTCAAGTAATTTCAGGGTGAAGTTGAAAGATCGTCGTGACAAGAGGATAAAATATCTATGATATGATCATAGAGATGAATATCTGAATTACGAGTTTGGCACAGAATTAAGACATTGTGGAAATTGTTTCACAACTAATACAGCCTGGAACACCATAGTGTGATGGTGTGTCCGAACATCATAACTGCACCCTATTGGATATGATGCATACCATGATGTCTCTTATCGAGTTACCACGATAGTTTATGGGTTAGGCATTAGAGACAACCACATTCACTTTAAATAGGGCACCACGTAATTCCGATGAGATGACACCGTATGAACTATGGTTTAGAGAAACCTAAGCTGTCATTTCTTAAAAGTTTGGGGCTGCGATGCTTATGTGAAAAAGTTTCAGGCTGATAAGCTCGAACCCAAAGCGGATAAATGCATCTTCATAGGACACCCAAAACAGTTGGGTATACCTCCTGTCTCAGATTCAAAAGCAATAAAGGATTGTTTCTAGAATCGGGTCCTTTCTCGAGGAAAAGTTTCTCTCGAAATAATTGAGTGGGAGGATGGTGGAGACTTGATGAGGTTATTGAACCGTCACTTCAACTAGTGTATAGCAGGGCACAAAGAGTTGTTCCTGTGGCACCTACACCAATTGAAGTGGAAGCTTATGATATTGATCATGAGACTTCAGATCAAGTCACTACCACACCTCGTGGGAGGACAAGGATGCATACTACTTCAAAGTGGTACGTAACCCTGTCTTGGAAGTCATGTTGCTAGACAACAATGAACCTACGAGCTATGGAGAAGCGATGGTGGGCCCGGATTCCGATAAATGGCTCGAGGCCATAAAATCCGAGAGAGGATCCATGTATGAAAACAAAGTGTAGACTTTGGAAGAACTACTTGATGGTCGTGAGGCTGTTGAGTACAGATGGATTTAAAAGGAAGACGGACAATGATGGTAAATGTCACCATTAAGAAAGCTCGACTTGTCGTTAAGATGTTTTCCGACAAGTTCAAGGAGTTGACTACGATGAGACTTTCTCACCCGTAGCGATGCTAAAGGTCTGTTGGAATTATTATGCTAATAAGTATGCAAAGCTCCAGCAATCCTTCTGAGGACTGGAGTAAGCATCTCAGAGTTGGAATGTATGCTTTGATGAGATGATCAAAGACTTTGGGTGTATACAAAGTTTATGAGAAACTTGTATTTCCAAAGAAGTGAGTGGGAGCACTATAGAATTTCTGATGAGTATATGTTGTTGACATATTATGGATCAAAAATGACGTAGAATTTCTGGAAAGCATATAGGGTTATTTGGAAAGTGTTTTTCAATGGAAAGCCTGGATTAAGCTACTTGAACATTGAGCATCAAGATCTATAAGGATAGATCAAAACGCTTAATAGTACTTTCAAATGAGCACATACCTTGACATGATCTTGAAGGTGTTCAAGATGGATCAGTCAAAGAAGGAGTTCTTGCCTGAGTTGTAAGGTATGAAGTTAAGACTTAAAGCTCGACCACGGCAGAATAGAGAGAAAGGACGAAGGTCGTCCCCTATGCTTAAGACATAGGCTCTATAGTATGCTATGCTGTGTACCGCACCTGAAGTGTGCCTTGCCATGAGTCAGTCAAGGGGTACAAGAGTGATCCAAGAATGGATCACAGGATAGCGGTCAAAGTTATCCTTAGTAACTAGTGGACTAAGGAATTTTCTCGATTATGGAGGTGGTAAAAGAGTTCGTCGTAAAGGGTTACGTCGATGCAAGATTAACACCTATCTGGATAGCTCTGAGTAGAGATACCGGATACGTATAATGGAGCAACAATTTATAATAGCTCCAAGTAGAACAGTTATTTGGAATAGCTCCAAATAGAACGTGGTAGCTACATCTAGGAGATGACATAGAGATTTGTAAAGCACACACGGATCTGAAAGGTTCAGACCCGTTGACTAAAACCTCTCTCACAAGCAACATGATCAAACCTAGAACTCATTGAGTGTTAATCACATAGTGATGTGAGCTAGACTACTGACTCTAGTAAACTCTTGGGTGTTAGTCACATGGCGATGTGACCTGTGAGTGTTAATCACATGGCGATGTGAACTAGATTATTGACTCTAGTGCAAGTGGGAGACTGTTGGAAATATGCCCTAGAGGCAATAATAAATTGATTATTATTATATTTCCTTGTTCATGATAATCATTTATTATCCATGCTATAATTGTATTGATAGGAAACTCAGATACATGTGTGGATACATAGACAACACCATGTCCCTAGTAAGCCTCTAGTTAACTAGCTCGTTGATCAATAGATGGTTACGGTTTCCTGACCATGGACATTGGATGTCGTTGATAACGGGATCATATCATTAGGAGAATGATGTGATGGACAAGACCCAATCCTAAGCATAGCACTAGATCGTGTAGTTCGTATGCTATAGCTTTTCTAATGTCAAGTATCATTTCCTTAGACCATGAGATTGTGCAACTCCCGGATACCGTAGGAGTGCTTTGGGTGTACCAAACGTCACAACGTAACTGGGTGACTATAAAGGTGCATTACAGGTATCTCCGAAAGTGTCTGTTGGGTTGGCACGAATCGAGACTGGGATTTGTCACTCCGTGTAAACGGAGAGGTATCTCTGGGACCACTCGGTAGGACATCATCATAATGTGCACAATGTGATCAAGGAGTTGATCACAGGATGATGTGTTACGGAACGAGTAAAGAGACTTGCCGGTAACGAGATTGAACAAGGTATCGGTATACTGACGATCGAATCTCGGGCAAGTACAATACCGCTAGACAAAGGGAATTGTATACGGGATTGATTAAGTCCTTGACATCGTGGTTCATCCGATGAGATCATCGTGGAACATGTGGGAGCCAACATGGGTATCCAGATCCCGCTGTTGGTTATTGACCGGAGAACGTCTCGGTCATGTCTGCATGTCTCCCGAACCCGTAGGGTCTACACACTTAAGGTTCGATGACGCTAGGGTTATAAAGGAAGCTTGTATGTGGTTACCGAATGTTGTTCGGAGTCCCGGATGAGATCTCGGACGTCACGAGGAGTTCCGGAATGGTCCGGAGGTAAAGATTTATATATAGGAAGTCCTATTTCGGCCATCGGGACAAGTTTCGGGGTCATCGGTATTGTACCGGGACCACCGGAAGGGTCCCGGGGGCCCACCGGGTGGGGCCACCTATCCCGGAGGGTCCCATGGGCTGAAGTGGGAAGGGATCCAGCCCAAAGTGGGCTGGGGCGCCACTTCCCTTATGGCCCATGCGCCTAGGGTGAAGGGGGAACCCTAAGGAAGAGTCCCAAGGAGGGAAGGCACCTCCTAGGTGCCTTAGGGGGGAGGGAAACCTCCCCTGGCCGCCACCCCCTAGGAGATTGGATCTCCTAGGGCTGGCGCACCCCCCCCCTTGGGCTCCCTATATATAGTGAGGGTAGGAGGGCCTCTTGAGACACCCCTTATGCCTTTGGTGCAGCCCCTCCCTCTCTCCTAAGTCCTTCTCCTCTCCCGTGGTGCTTGGCGAAGCCCTGCAGGATTGCCACGCTCCTCCACCACCACCACGCCGTTGTGCTGCTGCTGGATGGAGTCTTCCTCAACCTCTCCCTCTCTCCTTGCTGGATCAAGGCGTGGGAGACGTCACCGGGCTGTACGTGTGTTGAACGCGGAGGTGCCGTGCGTTCGGCACTTGATCATCGGTGATTTGGATCACGACGAGTACGACTCCATCGACCCCGTTCACTTGAACGCTTCCGCTTAGCGATCTACAAGGGTATGTAGATGCACTCTCCTTCCCCTCGTTGCTGGTCTCTCCATAGATAGATCTTGGTGACACGTAGGAAAATTTTGAATTTCTGCTACGTTCCCCAACAAGAAGGAGGACCACGTAGGCCTGCTGGTGGGCCCACAAGCTCCCATGGCGCGCCCTATGGGAGGTGCCACCTGATCTTGTGGCTCACTAGTGGGGCCCCTCCTGGTATTTTTTTCCTTCTAGTATTTTCTATTAATTCCAAAATAAATCTCCGTAAATTTTCAGGTTATTTGGAGCTCTGAAGAATAGCTATATCTGATGTAGGTCTTTTCAGGTCCAGAATTCCAGCTGCCGGCAATTTCCCTCTTCATATAAATCTTGCATAATAAGAGAGAAAATGCATTAGAATTGCATCATAAAGTGAAATATCGACCCAAAACATTATAAAGAACAGTAGGAAATCATGATGCAAAATAGACGTATCAATCGCCATGATGTCTCTCTGGCCCAATGGACCAGTCCTCCATGTCCAACATACTTGAAGTACTGTCACTACTGTTAGGCCGAAGACGGAGAGCATACAACACCAAATCGACCGCAACAACAAGAAGGCCCGTGATGCGGGTGTGGCAGCGCGAGCAAAAGCTCATACTACCCGCCCCATCATTTCGTCGATGGCGCCCTCCCATGACACCCAGGCCTCCCAATACGCTCGACCTCGCAATATGGTTCTCCTTCATTCACCATTGACCTCATCTTCAAATACAACTTCGTTGAGTCACCACAACTCATCCAACAACGATCACCTACAACATGTTTGGCGGAATGCCTCTCCCTCCCCACAAGCTCGACCGCAGAAAATATGTTGATGATGTTTGCCATGCATAATTTATATACCAATTGCTTATATGTATCGTAAAATTGTTTTTGATTGTTCTAAATTGATGAAATTCGACTTAGAGCAAAAAGGAGAGGGCAGACAATTTGGGTTGTCCATTTTAGGTTCTACGTGCAGATGCACTCAGTAACTTGCAAGGAGGAGGCCCTCTGTAACATCCCAATTTTCAATTTGGATGTTATACATAGGTCATCATATGCATATCATATTTTAATTGCATTTTGGTTGTGATCCTAGAAATCTTAGGCAACTCAAGGGCCCAATGAGAGAGTTGGAGATTTCATTCATTTTCGTATTTGAATTTTTCTCAAATTTGAAAAGGGGATCAATTTGATTTTAAATATTTTTCTCTCCAATTATTTCTAATAATAAAAATAAATGAGAGAAGATAAAATGACTTCTTCAAAAGATAGGAATATTGGACAAGAAATTTTTAAAATCAAATCAACATTTTATTGTATTTTATACGCTATTTTATTTGAATTAGAAAAAATATGCATTTTTGAAAATTGCGTTTTTAGGCTAGAAAAATGTTCACCTTGTTCTAAATATTAGGTTTAGACGGTGAAAATTGTTTTTGGTATTTTTTTATATTTTACTAGCACAAATACCTGTGCGTTACAACAGGGAAAAAGTTTAGTTCCTATGAACCACGGTTGGCCGGGTCAAGGAACTATGTCAACCACGGTTGGCGGGGGCAAAAAACATATGCATCATTTGACGATCACGAGTTCACGACATGAAGCTTAGGACATGGGGTACAATTCAGACTAATTGATCTTATTGATAATGCTTTCTTATGAAAAAAAAACTTTTGATGTATTCATAACATCATGCAATTATAAAGAACATCAAAAGTAATAAAATGTAATAATTACAAAAATTACATTGTGCGTTTCAATGGAGAATAAAATTAATGCAAATTTAGTCTGGAGTATTAATGCCGATGCAACGTCTGGGAAAAGAATTCTACTTCCTATGAACAAAGGTTGGCCGGGTCAAGGAATCATGTCACGGGACAACGGACGCTTATGAAGAAAGATGCATCAATTGAAGATCATGACACGGAGCTTAGAACATGGGGTGCGATTCGGAGTAAATTGATCAGATTGAGAACATCTTTTATGGACAAACTTTGATTTATTCGTAACATCATGACAATATAAAGATCATTAAAAGTAATGGAATATAAATAGGTAATAAAAACTAAATCGTGTGTTTGAACAGAAAATAAATTCATGCAAATTTAGTAAAGAATATTAATGCCAATGGCAACATCCTCCTTTTTTTAACCCCGGCAATGTCGTCCTTTACCATGCATTTGAATCATTGTGCAACGTCCTCTCCTTGGAACTCCTATTGTACTTCCTTTCTTTTACCTTGCATTGCATGTGAAGCCGCATGATAACCCCCACAATCCTGGAAACGTCCTCCTTTTACCATGCATTTAAATCAGTGTGCAATGTTCTATGTTGATGTGGAAAAGAATCACAAAACCTACTTCACGTGACATTACGCACCACTTATATCCAACTCTCATAAGCGTTGAAATAATGTTACCCTCGTCTCTATAAGATGCATATGCGCGTGCTTTCCCACAGGTTGCAATTTCTTTTCATCATGAAGTGTTGATGTGAAGAGGCCACCCCAACATCCTTTGTTGGCGCATATTTAAGCTCTACGCTGACATCAGATTGAATAATAATGGTACATGAGATTTTCTTTTAGCAGGAGAAACATACGGTGTGATTCCTGAGAGTTTAATAATTTATTTAAAGGATTTTTTATAGATTATCAAAAGATTCAAATCCTAAAGTTATGTAGGTTGTCTGTTTTTATTGAAGATTATTTGATTTGAAAAATTATCTGATTTTCATTCCTAGTGTTTTTTGCACTATTTGGGCTTGGCCCAAACGCAATGAAAAATGATACTTTCTCCTGATGGGTCTCTCCAAACTCTCGTTCATGAGCATATGGATATATTGTTGAAAAGGCGAACTAACTTATGATTGGATGGTTATGAGGACAGTCTTATTCGTTACCCATCAAGGTAAAAGTCCTAGACTTGATATTGGTGCTCGCATTATTCTAAATTTATTTCAGACTTCCGCCGATGTTTGTTCAGTGGGAGGAGACATTCCTCCCACTGAAGGTGCTTATACGGGTAGGTGTGTGTGCACGCATTCATAGAAATGAGTATATGCTCGTGTTTGTGAGCGACTTTGATTATATACTATGTTAAGAAACCCTAAATATGTATATGTCCTCCTTTTCTTAATTAACAGGAAGGGTTAAAAAATCTTTTGGCTGTGTGTTCCAGCTGGCACGTACACCATTAGTCATGCCGTGACGTGTACGCATCGCTCTAGCAAAGAGGCCACGCTCCATCACAGGGCAGGGCTGGCTGTGGCCCCCGCGCTTGTTGCGGTGAGCGGCGATGCCCGGCTGCGGCCCCCTGCCGCCGTGTGTTTGGACTGCCTTCTCTGACCCCCTCCCCCTGGAGTCCTGGACCGTTGCTTGCCTCTTGATACGACCGAGACCCACATCTCATCCTTGTTTGATTATTCTTGAGGCTGCTTATTTTCTCATACAATTGGGCGTATATAAATTGATGTTTTTTTTATGTAAAAGGGCGATATGAGACTATTTGTCTATCTAACTGGTATGGTTGGCATCTATTTTTTGCACTCCGAAGGAAAAAAGGCATCCACCTGGCCCAGCTTGGCCCACGCACAAAAATAAAAAAAACGACAACCCATGTCTGTGTCAGATGAACGAAAGCCAACACACAGCCTGCAGGCCCAAGTCGAGGAGCGAGGAGCGAAACGTCTTCGACCACGGGTAGGAGGTACATAGATAAATTAGTATCACCTCGAATATAGAAAATAATATAGGTGAAGTGGACCAACGATGGACAGATCAAAAAGGGACGAAATTACAATGGTAAGAAGCAATAGCCTTTTTATTAATTTTTTATTTTATTATTATATTAGGAATTTTCTTTTGGGAGAAATTTACTAAAAAATCCTTCTTCGCCCGACTGGGCCGAAGGCCCAGCCAAACCGGCCCGCGCCGCCAACCGCCTCGCCCGCCCGTGCTCGCGCCGGACCCCGGTAGGGAGTCGGACTCCGCGTCGCCGACGTTGCCCCCTGCCCAAGTGGCCCCCCTCTTTATAACCGTCCCGCCCCGCCGCCTCCTTCCAACCCCGACCCGCAGCCGCCGCTCGCCGTCCACCACCCTGCCGCCTCGCCGGAGCCGCCGGAAGTCGGTCACCGCTGTTGACCGCCGCCGCCGCCGTTTAACCGGTATAAAATCGTCCCGGTTCGCCGGTTCTTTTTCGTTTTTCTTCTATTCTTTGGTTTTATTTTAGGGTTCGCGTTTTAGCAAACGATATCTGTTTAGTTCGTTTTAACCAACGGATTCGATCGTTAGCCCCTGTTAGCGGACATTCGTTCGGTAGATTTTTCTTTTATTTTATTTTTCGGTCAGGTCCCTATCCGCGAATACTTTTATCATAGATTAGTCCCTGATTTTCAAACCTTCATTACTTTTTGCTCGTTTGTCCAAATCCAGTGAAACCAACGCCAAAATCTTTGTCTTGTTCCCCTCTTTCCAGATAAACAACTTGAACATGGTTTTGACAAATTAAAATTTGGTTTCAAGCAGATTTGAATTCGAACTTTTTTTATCGTAGTTTGAGTTTCATAGCTCCGATTCAATTGATTCTTTTTGCAAATCGAAGCTCTTCAGTTGAACTTTCAGTTTGGATCTTTTCTCTTGAGTTTTACCCTTGCATCTTATGCTTGAGTGCTTATGTATGCTATTGTTTGTTCACGATAGAGTTTCCGGAGTGCGAAGCGTGCTACTACGAGTCACTAAGGTTTTCAGATCGTCAGCAAGGCAAGTAACACTTTGATCATATCCCTTATTACTCAGTTTTTATGCATTAGTTTCAATCCTCAAACATTACATGAGTAGGATCTGTTTAACGTGTGGGTATTGGGAAGTAGTTGTTGAGGTAGTAACTATTGCCCTTTCATTCAAACCTTGGGAGTTACTACGTTACGCTTATTATACTTTGCTATGCTATGCTCATAGACGTGGTTTGGTTTGAGTGTTTCATGATAGTTGTGAGTATTATTCTGAACTAAGGGATTACTTAAGGTGGCTACTTTAACACACATCTGGGTGGATTAGTTTGTGGGCACCTGGGGAAATCCAGTGTTGTCCAAGGAGAATCCCGGGGTATCCGTGTGATTTTTCCTATGGTTCGCCACCCAGGCTCAAAGGGATCATTATGTTATTCATGCTGGAAACTTCCGTGTGCAGACATAAGACACTATCGGCTCTGGCATAGTTGAGTAAGTTGTGGGAAACCTTTCCATGATGGGCTAGCAGATGTAGGAGATTGTAGTTGTACCGGCCTATGTATCGGTTAAGTGGACCTCTTCGGAAAGATTGTGTCTCGGTCATCAGTTTCTCAAACACCATGTAGTGCGAGAAATACAACGGAGAAGATCGAGTCTTGTGGGGGAAAGTGTGCAAACCTCTACAGAGTGTATAAAGTAATCATGATTAGCCGTGTCCCCGGTTATGGACATCTTGAGTATCTGCTGCTTGAATTACTATGTTGATCTCATCACTTTACTTAATTAATTAGAGGGGTTATTGATTATTAATTTGGGATTGAGATGGGGTTACCATTCTCAATGGTTTTCAACAAACTTTGCAGTTAAATAAATTATGTTCCTTTGTTGTAGGGCAAAATTGGCTTTACGCAAAAATGATAACCATAGAGCCTCCACCAACCATGTATGCATATAGTTATAGTTGTTACTTGTTCATTGCTCTATAGTGTTATCTTGCCAGCATATTCCATGTGTTTACCTACATAGGCTGCAACATATTATGTTGCTGAGTTTTCAGATGAAGAGTAAGGTGCGCTAGGTCATTGTCATGCACTCAGCTATGTCGTTGGAGTTGATGGACTCATTTATCTTCAAAGCTTCCGCGGTTATCTTACTTAGATGGCCTTCAGCAATATTATTGAAATAAGTACTCTCTTTGAGACATTCGATGTAATAAGTGTGTGATTGCACTCTGTTATAAATCCTCGAGTACTGTGTGTGTCAGCATTACCGATCTAGGGATGACACTTATACACAGAGATTTGACCGTTTGAGGTCAGATCGCTACAAGATGGTATCAGAGCACACGCTGACTGTAGGACGCGAACACTAAGATGAGCCATGGGACACTCTTCTCTACTCATTTCTGACTCTTCTCCACTTTCCACTCTATTGATGGCGGACGCAAGGAACAGGTTTGCTCAATCGGATGAAGACACCCCTTTTGGACGACACTTGAAGGAGGCCACTAAGTACCTGAGCATCGGAATACCAAGCTTCACGGGGACCTACACCGCTACTCTACCGAAAGAAGAGCGCTGGACAATTCGAGTACATGTTCCCGGAAGGGCATTCACACCAGTTACTGAGCCCATGGAGTTTTCCTTTGATGCACCAACCTGGAGTCTAGGAAAGATCATGGCAGCTCACATCGCCATGGGACGCATCGGCGAAGTATACCACAAGGATCTTAAGGACACCATCTACCAGATATGTGGACGCCGAGATGAGTAATGGGAGATGATTTGCACCAGGAGGGACAAGTCCATTGCAGCCTACATCCAGGAGTTGAACCAACACATTCGTCGTCAGGAGAACCAGATGTGTGCCAGTATGATAGACATGAAGAAGGTGATGACCCGGAACATGGAGCTAGAAGAGCAACTCAAGTCTACACGCGATGGATATGAAGAGGAAATTGCAGTGTTACTGGAGAAGAATAAATACCAGAAGAAGAAGCTAGGGATATTCATGGGAGATCCCAAACCAGAGGAGGATAACCACCCCGAGGACTACATCATCATCGACGACACCGACTCCGACCCCGACAGTGATGATGATTACGAAGCCGAAGCTAGAGCAGATGTCATGGAGTCCTCTTTCGATCAAAATTTCTAGTCGACCACCATATTATCAATAGTATTCCCCCATGTATATAGTAGCAGTCCGAGTATTTTGTAACGGTAGCTAGATCGATTGTCTGCCCTTGTTTTGAATTGAGTGGTGTGATAATGAATGTGTTTGTCTCATGTGCATATGGGTAGTGATTTCTCCTTAGACCTCACTCTATTCTATTTCTCACCCCTCTAAACCTATCAGATGCCTCCGAGATGTGACCCCGGATTTGTCTTCCCACCGGAGCTCACCAAGTAGATCCAACAACAGAATGCCTTGATGCAGCTACTAGTCCAGAACCAAGGCAACAACAACAACAATAACAACCCACCGCCACCACCTCCAGTTGACAATTTAGCCCGTTTTGAGGTTGAATCCACCGGTGTTTTCCAGTAGCACTGAGCCGATTGTTGCTGATGACTGGCTCCACAGGATTGGAAGGGAGCTGACCACCGCAGGTTGCACAGATGCTGAGAAGGTGCGCTTTGCCGCACATCAATTGGATGGACCCATAGCCTCATGGTGGGAGAATTACACATCCACTTTTCCCATAGCAAATGTCACATGGTATCAGTTTCAGCAAGCTTTCTGCACAGCCCATGTCTCAACTGGAGCAATGAGTATGAAGAAGCATGAATTTCACAACTTACGCCAGGGAAATCGTACGGTGGGGCAGTATGTGGATGAGTTTAGTAAGTTAGCTCGCTATGCCCCAGATGATGTGGCCACAGATGCCGCGAAGCAGGAGAAGTTTATGGAAGGGCTGAATGATGATCTGAGTATGTAGTTAATGGTGGCAACATTCACTAACTACCAGGAGTTGGTAGACAGGGCCCTTATGATTGAAGGCAAACAACAGCAAATAGAGAGCCGCAAACAGAAGTATGGACAGGGGAAGTACAATTCTGGAGCTCAGCAAAAGCCTCGTTTTACCCCTAATTCGGGAGGTTACACCCATAAACATGGAGGCCATACTCATAACAGAGGAAGCACACATAACCACAGTGGCCCTAAGAATGGGAATGGGAATGAAGCAAGCAGCAGCCAGAACCGTTCCAATCTAGCAACACCCGCTAAGAAGGACCTGAGTCATGTCACCTATTACAAGTGCGGGAAGACTGGACACTACGCCAATGATTGCTCAGAGTTGAAGAATGGTAATGGAAATGAAAACTCTAGGAAGAAGCCCAACCCTTTCACCAAAGGACAAGTGAACCACGTTAACATGGAAGAGGTTTAAGAACAGTCAGATGCAGTAATAGGTAAGTTTTTGATTAAGTCATTTACTGCAATTGTTCTTTTTGATACTGGTGCATCGCATTGATACATATCGAGGGGATTTGTGGATAAGTATAAGTTGCCCACCAAAGTTTTTAAGACACCTATGTTAGTAAGCTCACCTGGGGCGGAGTATATGGCAAGAAGTGGATGTTTTTAGATGCCATTGACCATAGGTAGGCATGTTTTCCCCTCAGACCTAATAATTTTGGAGTCACAAGGATTGGATGTGATACTAGGCATGGATTGGCTATCCATGTATGGAGTAAATATCGATTGTGCTGCTACCTCTTGAGCACTGCGTTGGTTTTCCCTTGAAAAGGAAAGGGTGATGCAGCAAAGTAGCGTAGGTATTTCCCTCAGTTTTTGAGAACCAAGGTATCAATCCAGTAGGAGGCCACACGCAAGTCCCTCGTACCTACACAAACAAATAAGAACCTCGCAACCAACGCGATAAAGGGGTTGTCAATCCCTTCATGATCACTTACAAGGGTGAGATATAATAGAGATGATAAGATAATATTTTTGGTATTTTTATGATAAAGAGTAAAAGTAAAGATTGCAAAATAAAAGGTAATGGAAATAGCTTATTGATAGAAGATTTATATGATGGAGAATAGACCCGGGGGACATAGGTTTCATTAGTGGCTTCTCTCAAGATAGCATAAGTATTACGGTGGGTGAACAAATTATTATCGAGCAATTGATAGAAAAGAGAATAATTATGAGAATATTTAGGCATGATCATGTATATAGGCATCATGTCCGCGACAAGTAGACCGACTCCTGCATGCATCTACTACTATTACTCCACACATCGACTGCTATCCAGCATGCATCTAGAGTATGAAGTTCATAAGAACAGAGTAACGCATTAGGTAAGATGACATGATGTAGAGGGATAAACTCAAGCAATATGATATAGACCCCATCTCTTTATCCTCGATGGCAACAATACAATACTTGTCGTTTCCCTTTCTGTCACTGGGATCGAGCACCGCAAGATTGAAACCAAAGCTAAGCACTTCTCCCATTGCAAGAAAGATCAATCTAGTAGGCCAAACCATACTGATAATTCGAAGAGACTTGCAAATATAACCAATCATGCATAAAAGATTTCAGAGAAGAATCAAATATTGTTCATAGATATACTTGATCATAAACCCACAATTCATCGGATCTCGACAAACACACCGCAAAAAGAGTTACATCGAATAGATCTCCAAGAAGATCGAGGAGAACTTTGTATTGAGATTCAAAGAGAGAGAAGAAGCCATCTAGCTAATAACTATGGACCCGAAGGTCTGAAGTAAACTACTCACACATCATCAGAGGGGCCATGGAGTTGATGTAGAGGCCCTCCGTGATCGATGCCCCCTTCGGCAAAGCTTCGAAAAAGGCCCCAAGATGGGATCTCTTGGGTACATAAGGTTGCGGCGGTGGAAATAGGGTTCGTGGTGCTCCTGGTTGTTTTTCAGGGTATATGAGTATGTATAGGAGGAAGAAGTAGGTTGGTTGAGCCATGAGGGGCCCACGAGGGGGGAGGGCGCGCCCCCTGCCTCGTGGACTCCTTGTTCGTTTCTTGACGTCCACTCCAAGTCCTCTGGATCACGTTTGTTCCAAAAATCACGTTCCCGTAGGTTTCATTCGGTTTGATATTCCTTTTCTGTGAAACACTGAAATAGTCCAAAAACCAGCAATTTGCACTGGGCCTTGGGTTAATAAGTTATTCCCAAAATAATATAAAAGTGAAAAATAAAGCACATTAACATCCAAAACAAATAATATAATAGCATGGAACAATCAAAAATTATAGATACGTTGGAGACGTATCAAGCATCCCCAAGCTTAATTCCTGCTCGTCCTCGAGTAGGTAAATGATAAAAACAGAATTTTTGATGTGGAATGCTACCTAGAATAATTCTCAATGTAATTCTCTTTATTGTGGCATGAATATTCAGATCCAAAAGATTCAAGACAAAAGTCTAATATTGACATAAAAATAATAATACTTCAAGCATACTAACTAAGCAATTATGTCTTCTTAAAATAACATGCCAAAAGAATGTTCATCCCTACAAAATCATATAGTTTGGTCATGCTCCATTTTCGTCACACAAGAATGCTCTCGTCATGCACAACCCCGATGACAAGTCAAGCAGTTTTTTCACACTTTAGTAATCTCAAACTTTTTTCAACTTTCATGCAATACATGAGCATGAGCCATGGATATAGCACTATGGGTAGAATAGAATATGATGATGGGGGTTATGTGGAGAAGACAAAAAAGGAGAAAGTCTCACATCGACGTGGCTAATAAATAGGCTAGGGAGATGCCCATCAATTGATGTCAATGCAAGGAGTAGGGATTGCCATGCAACGGATGCACTAGAGCTATAAATGTATGAAAGCTCAACAAAAGAAACTAAGTGGGTGTGCATCCAACTTGCTTGCTCATGAAGACCTAGGGCATTTGAGGAAGCCCATTGTTGGAATATACAAGCCAAGTTCTATAATGAAAAATTCCCACTAGTATATGAAAGTGACAAAACAAGAGACTCTCTATCATAAAGATCATGGTGCTACTTTGAAGCACAAGTGTGGAAAAAAGGATAGTAGTGTTGCCCCTATTCATTAAATTTTTTGGGCCTTCCTTTTTTTATTTTGGCCTTTCTTTTTTTGGTACAATGCTCTGTTAATGATGATCATCACACTTCTATTTATTTACAACTCAATGATTACAACTCGATACTAGAACAAATTATGACTCTATATGAATGCCTCCGGCGGTGTACCGGGAAGGGCAATGAATCAAGAGTGACATGTATGAAAAATTATGAACGATGGCTTTGACACAAATACGATGTCAACTACATGATCATGCAAGGCAATATGACAATGATGATGTGTGTCATGATAAACGGAACGGTGGAAAGTTGCATGGCAATATATCTCGGAATGGCTATGGAAATGCCATAATAGGTAGGTATGGTGGCTGTTTTGAGGAAGATATAAGGGGGTTTATGTGTGACAGAGCGTATCATGTCATGGGGTTTGATTGAGCCGGTGAAGTTTGCACAAACTCTCAAGGTGAGAAAGGGCAATGCACGGTACCGAAGAGGCTAGCAATGATGGAAGGATGAGAGTGCGTATAATCCATGGACTCAACATTAGTCATAAAGAACTCACATACTTATTGCAAAAATCTACAAGTCATCAAAAACCAAGCATCACGCACATGCTCCTAGGGAGATAGATTGGTAGGAAGAGACCATCACTCGTCCCCGACTGCCACTCATAAGGAAGACAATCAAATAACACCTCATGTTTAAAATCTGTTACACAACGGTCGCCATACATGCATGCTACGGAACTTGCTCCCTTCAACGCAAGTATTTCTCAAATTCACAACTACTCAACTAGCATACTCTAATATTACCACCTTTATATCTCAAAACAATTATCAAGTATCAAACTTCTCCTAGTACTCAATGCACCTTTTATGAAAGTTTTTTATTATACCGATCTTGGATGCCTATCATATTAGGACTAAATTCATAACCAAAGCAAATTACCATGCTGTTCTAAGGGACTCTCAAAATAATATAAGTGAAGCATGAGATATAAATAATTTCTATAAAATAAAACCACCACCGTGCTCTAAAAGATATAAGCGAAGCACTAGAGCAAAATTATCTAGCTCAAAAGGTATAAGTGAAGCACATAGAGTATTCAAATAAATTCCGATTCATGTGTGTCTCTCCCAAACGGTGTGTACATCAAGGATTATTGTGGTCAACTAAAAGGCAAATACTCAAATCATACAAGACACTCCAAGCAAAACACATATCATGTGGCGAATAAAAATATAGCTCCAAGTAAAGTTACCGATGGACGAAGACGAAAGAGGGGATGCCTTCCGGGGCATCCCCAAGCTTAGGCTTTAGGTTGTCCTTGAATTTTACCTTGGGGTGCCTTGAGAATCCTAAAGCTTAGGATCTTGCCTCTCCTTGTTCCATAATCCATCAAATCTTTACCCAAAACTTGAAAACTTCACAGCACAAAACTTAAAAGAAAATCTCGTGAGCTCCGTTAGTAAAAGAAAACAAACCACCACTTCAAGGTGCTGTAATGAACTCATTATTTATTTATATTGGTGTTAAAACTACTGTATTCCAACTTTTCTATGGTTCATAAACTCTATTACTAGCCATAAATTCATCTAAATAAGCAAACAACACACGAAAAACAGAATCTGTCAAAAACATAACAGTCTGTAGTAATCTGTAGGTTTCGAATACTTCTGGAACCCCAAAAATTTTAAAATAAATTTCTGGACGTGAGTAATTTATCTATTAATCATCTGCAAAAAGAATTAACTAAATATCACTCTCCAGTAAAAAATGGTAGCAAATCTCGTGAGTGCTAAAGTTTCTGTTTTTTACAGCAAGATCGCAAAGACTTTCCCCATGTCTTTCCAAAGGTTCTACTTGGCACAAACACTAATTAAAAGCATAAAACCACATCTACACAGAGTCTAGATGAATTATTTATTACTAAACAGAACCAAAAATCAAGGAACAAAAATAAAATTGGGTTGCCTCCCAACAAGCGTTATCGTTTAACGCCCCTAGCTAGGCATAAAAGCAATGATAGATCTAGGTATTATCATCTTTGGTATGCACTCCATAAGTGGCTCTCATAATAGATTCATAAGGTAATTTATTTTTATTTCTAGGAAAGTGTTCCATGCCCTTCCTTAACGTAAATTGAAATCTAATATTCCCTTCCTTCATATCGATAATTGCACCAATCGTTCTAAGGAAAGGTCTACCAAGAATAATAGGACATGTAGGATTGCAATCAATATCAAGAACAATGAAATCAACCGGCACATAATTCCTATTTGCAATAATAAGAACGTCATTAATTCTTCCCATAGGTTTCTTAATGGTGGAATCCGCAAGATGCAAGTTTAAAGAACAATCATCAATTTCATGGAAACCTAGCAAATCACACAAAGTTTTAGGAATCATGGAAACACTAGCACCCAAATCACATAAAGCAAAGCATTCATGATCTTTAATTTTAATTTTAATAGTAGGTTCCCACTCATCATAAAGTTTTCTTGGGATATAAACTTCCGATTCAAGCTTTTCTTCATAAGATTGCAATAAAGCATCAACAATATGTTTAGTAAAAGCTTTGTTTTGACTATAAGCATGCGGAGAATTTAGCACACATTGCAACCAGGAAATATAGTCTATCAAAGAGCAATTATCATAATTAAATTCCTTGAAATCCAAGATAGTGGGTTCATTTCTATGCAAATTTTTAACCTCCCCATTCCCACTTCTATTAATTTTTGCATCGAGATCTAAACACTCTGAATCATTAGAACACCTTTTAACCAAAGTTGACTCATCTCCAGTCCCATCATTATCAAGATTCATATTGCAAAACAAAGATTTAATAGGGGAAACATCAATAACTTTTAGATCTTCATCATTCTTATCATGGAAAATAGAAGAACACACTTTCACAAAGCAATCTTTTTTTGCACGCATCCTAGAGGTTCTTTCTTTGCACTCATCAATGGAAATTCTCATAGATTTGAGAGACTCATTGATATCATGCTTATGTGGAATAAATCTAAGTTTCAAAGAATCAACATCAAGAGAAATTCTATCAATGTTCGTAGCCAACTCATCAATCTTAGACAATTTTTCTTCAATCAAAGCATTGAAATTCTTTTGCGAACTAATAAATTCTTTAATATTAGATTCAAAATCAGAGGGTGTCTTATTATAATTTCCATAAGAATTGTTGTAGGTACCATAATTATTAGAGGAATTACTAGGAAAGGCCTAGGATTAAAATTACCTCTATGCGCGTTATTACCAAAATTGTTCCTACCAACAAAATTCACATCCATAGATTCATTATTATTATAAATCAAAGTAGACAAAGGCATATCATTAGGATGAGAAGAAAAACTTTTAATAGCAAACAATTTCATAAGTTCATCCATCTTTCCACTCAAAACATTAATTTCTTCTATTGCATGCACCTTTTTACTAGTAGATCTTTCAGTGTGCCATTGAGAATAATTAACCATAATATTATCTAGGAGTTTAGTAGCTTCTCCTAAAGTGATTTCCATAAAAGTGCCTCCCGTGGCCGAATCTAAAAGATTTGTAGAAGCAAAGTTCAATTCGGCATAAAAAAAATTGTATAATCATCCAAAGATTCAAACCATGTGTAGGGCAATTACGTATCATTAATTTCATCCTCTCCCAAGCTTGTTCATGATACGTCTCCGCCGTATCTACTTTTCCAAACACTTTTGCCCTTGTTTTGGACTCTAACTTGCATGATTTGAATGGAACTAACCCGGACTGACGCCGTTTTCAGTAGAATTACCATGGTGTTATTTATGTGCAGAAACAAAAGTCCTTGGAATGACCTGAAACTTCACGGAACATCTTTTCAGAAATAATAAAAAATACTTGCAAAAGATGAAGACCAAGGGGCCCACACCCTAGCCACGAGGGTGGGGGCGCGCCTCGCCCCTAGGGCGCGCCCCCTACCTCGTGGGCCCCCTGGAGCTCCTCCGACCTCGACTCCAACTCTATATATTTGCTTTTGGGGAGAAAAATAAAGGAGAAGAATTCATCGCGTTTTACGATACAGATCCGCCGCCAAGCCCTAAAACCTCTCGGGAGGGCTGATCTAGAGTCCGTTCGGGGCTCCGGAGAGGGGAATCCGTCGCCGTCGTCATCATCAACCATCCTCCATCACCAATTTCATGATGCTCACCGCCGTGTGTGAGTAATTCCATCGTAGGCTTGGTGGATGGTAATGGGTTGGATGAGATTTATCATGTAATCGAGTTAGTTTTGTTAGAGTTTGATCCCTAGTATCCACTATGTTCTGAGATTGATGTTGCTATGACTTTGCTATGCTTAATGCTTGTCACTAGGGCCCGAGTGCCATGATTTCAGATCTGAACCTATTATGTTTTTATCAATATATGAGAGTTCTTGATCCTATCTTGCAAGTCTATAGTCACCTATTATGTGTTATGATTCGTTAACCCCGAAGTGACAATAATTGGGATACTTACCGATGATGATCGTAGTTTGAGGAGTTCATGTATGTGTTAATGCTTTGGTCGGTACTCTATTAAAAGGAGGCCTTAATATCCCTTACTTTCCGTTAGGACCCCGCTGCCATGGGAGGGTAGGACAAAAGATGTCATGCAAGTTCTTTTCCATAAGCATGTATGACTATATTTGGAATACATGCCTACATTACATTGATGAATTGGAGCTAGTTCTGTGTCACCCTAAGTTATGACTGTTACATGATGAACCGCATCCGGCATAATTCTCTATCACCAATCCATTGCCTATGAGCTTTCCATATATTGTTCTTCGCTTATTTACTTTTCCGTTGCTATTGTTACAATCACTACAAAATACCAAAAACATTACTTTTGTTATCATTACCTTTTGCTACCGTTACCACTACTATCATATTACTTTGCTACTAAATACTTTGCTGCAGATATTAAGTTTCCAGGTGTGGTTGAATTGACAACTCAGCTGCTAATACTTGGGAATATTCTTTGGCTCCCCTTGTGTCGAATCAATAAATTTGGGTTGAATACTCTACCCTCGAAAACTGTTGCGATCCCTATACTTGTGGGTTATCAATACTATTTTCTGGCGCTATTGCTGGGGAGCATAGCTCTATTCTTTGAGTCACTTGGGATTTATATCTGCTTATCATTATGAAGAACGTGAGAGATCAAAAAACCAAGATTTATCCCTCAACTACGAGGGGAGGTAAGGAACTGCCATCTAGCTCTGCACTTGATTCACCTTCTGTTTTGAGTAAGCTTGCGACACCTAAACCTGCTTCTGCTATTCATTCTGATATGTCGCATGTTATTGATGATGCCACTTCTGCTATGCATGATACTTATGATGAAACTACTTCTATGCTTGATACTACTGTGCCACTTGGTGAATTTCTTGATGAACAACTTGCTAGGGAGAATGAAAATATTGAATCTGATAATATTGATGAAAGTGATGATGAAGACTCTCCCTCTAATGAATATCAATCACCTGTTATTCCTGAGGGTTATGTTTTTGAAAAAGAAGTTGCTTTAGCTATTTTAGCTTGCAAAGATAGCTATGAACTCAAGAGGTTATTACCTAAATGGACGCAGCAATCTCTTAATGCTAGAATGAAACCTGACCCTACTTTTACTACTTCACCTATCCGTGTTACCGATAAGGATTATGAATTCTCTGTTGATCCTGATATAATTACTTTGGTTGAATCTGATCCTTTTCATGGCTATGAATCTGAAACTGTTGTGGCACATCTTACTAAATTAAATGATATTGCCACCCTGTTCACTAAAGATGAGAGAACTCGCTACTTTTATATCCTTAAAATATTTCCGTTCTCATTAAAGGGTGATGCTAAGATATGGTTTAATTCTCTTGATCCTGGTTGTGTGCGTAGTCCCCAGGATATGATTTATTACTTCTCTGCTAAATATTTCCCTACTCATAAGAAACAAGCTGCTTTGAGGGATATATATAATTTTGTGCAAATTGAAGAAGAGAGTCTCCCAGAAGCTTGGGGGAGGCTTCTCAAGTTACTTAATGCTTTGCCTGATCATCCTCTTAATAAAAATGAAATACTTGATATCTTTTATAATGGACTAACTGATGCTTCTAGAGATTACCTGGATAGTTGTGATGGTTCTGTTTTCAGGGAAAGAACACCGAATGAAGCTGAAATTCTATTGAATAATATGTTGACAAATGAAAATAATTGGACACTTCCTGAGCCTATTCCTAAACCAACTCTGAAGAAAAGAGTTGTTCTATTTCTCAGTCCTGAAGATATGCAAGAGGCAAAGAAATCTATGAAAGAAAAGGGTATTAAAGCTGAAGATGTTAAGAATTTACCTCCTATTGAAGAAATACACGGTCTTAATTTACCGCCTGTTGAAGAAACATATGATCTTAATCCATTACCTATTGAAGAAGTACATGGTCTTGATAACCCGACACAGGTAGTAAAGGTAAATTCTCTCTATAGATATGATAAAGCTGAAATCCCATTTACTAAGTTTGCTAGCCCATGCTTAGATGGGTTTGATAAATTTATGATTAAGCAAGAAGACTTCAATGCTTATTTTGGTAGACAATTGAAATACAATTCAAATATGCTTGAACACTTGGGTGATTATATGGCTAATGTGAAAGGTGAACTTAAACTTATTAGTGAACATGCTTCTATGGTTACCACTCAAGTAGAACAAGTACTTAAAGCTCAAAATGACTTGCTCAATGAATTGAATAGTAAGAATGATGATAATGCTGTTAGAGTTATGACTAGAGGTGGTAGAATGACTCAGGAACCTCTGTATCCTGAAGGCCATCCTAAGAGAATTGAGCAAGATTCTCAGAGAAATAATATAGATGCACCTAGTCCTTCTAAAAGGAAGAAAAAGAAAAATGATAGGACTTTGCATGCTTCTAGTCAACCTATCACTCAACCACCTGAGAATCCAAATGATATTTCTATTTCTGACGCTGAAACACAATCTGGTAATGAACCTGAAACTAGTTATAATGTTAACAACAATGTTCATGATGATGCTCAACCTAGTAATGATAATGATATAGAAATTGAACCTGCTGTTGATCTTGATAACCCACAATCAAAGAATCAACGTTATGATAAGAAAGACTTTGTTGCTAGGAAACATGGCAAAGAAAGAGAACCATGGGTTCAGAAACCCATGCCTTTTCCTCCCAAATCATCCAAGAAAAAGGATGATGAGGATTTTGAGCGCTTTGCTGAAATGATTTGTAGCGACCATACCTCAAACGGTCTGATCTCTGTGCTCTGGTGTCATCCCTGCATCAGTAATGCTGACACCACACAGTACTCGGAGGATTTATAGCAGAGTAGCAATCACACACTTATTACATCGAGTGTCTCCATAGAGAACTTATTACAATAAATATGGCTTAAGGCCATCTAATAACGATAACAGTGGAAGGCTTGGAAGATAAGTGAGTCCATCAACTCCAACGGCATCACTGAGTATAGAACCACGACCTAAAAACTCCTTAATCATCGTCTGAAAAGTCTGCAACATTAACATTGCAGCCCGAAACGGGTCAGCACATGGAATATGCTGGCAAGGTAACACATAGAGAGTAATGGAATGAAACAGCTATACTATATGCATATTTGGCTGGTGGAAAGCTCTACGGTTATAGTTTTGCGTAAAGCCAATTTTTCCCTACTTCAAAGTAATAAAATTATTTAACTATCATGGTTGTTAAACATTGAGAATGGTTGACAGCATTCTCAATCCCAATTAAGCATCATCATTAAACATAACCCAACAAAATTAATTTAGAGTAACATGTTGAGATTCACATGATAATCCAGGTACTAGATACTCAAGATGTCCATAACCGGGGACACGGCTAACCATGATTAGTTTATTACACTCTGCAGAGGTTTGCGCACTTTTCCCCACAAGACTCGATCGCCTCCGTTTGGTTTCTCGCACTACATGGTGTTTGAGAAGACGGATGACCGAGACATAGTCTTTCAGAAGCGCTTGCACCTTACGATCGGGTAGACCGTACCACCTACATCCCCTACATCTGCTAGTCTACCACTGTAAGAGTTCGCACAACTTAGTCAACTATGCTAGAGCCCATAATAGCTTGTGGCTGCACACGGAAGTTTCTAGCATGAATAGTCTCATGATCCCTTTGAGCCTGGGTGGCGGTCCAAAAGAAAATAGGCAAGTCCTGGAATACCCAGGTGCCTCAATCCACCTAGATGTGTGTTTAAGTTGCCACCTTAGATAAACCATTAATTAACAGTCTCACATCTGTCATGGATATCACTCACCCAATCCACGTCTACTAGCATAGCATGGCATGATAAGCAAACGTAGAAGTAACTCCCAAAGGTTTGAAAATAAACAGGTAATAGGTACTACCTCAACTACTTCCCATCCCACAATTTAATTAGATCCTAATCATGCAATGTGTGAGGATTGATCTAATGCAATAAAACTGGGTAGTAGAAAAGGTATGATCGAAGTGTTACTTGCCTTGCTGATGATCCGCGAAACCTAGAGATTCGAAGTAACAAGCGGCGCACTCCGGGTATTCTATCGCAGACAAACAAACAAGCATACAATAAGTACTCATCTAATGCACAGGTAAAACTCAGATAAGAGATATAACCAGAAGGTTCAACTTAAGAACTCCGGTTGGCAAAAAGAATCAAATCGAACGAAGCAACGAAAGTCAAACGGCAAAAGAAAACAACTTCGTTCTAGTAATCTGGATCTAGGGAAAATTTTACAGTAGCAAAATCTTGTTTAAGTTGGTTAAACCATAGAGGGTTTCGAGACGAAACTCTAGGTGCTTGAATCGCCTGGTTCTGATAAACGAGCGAAAAATTATACTAAAACGAAAATCGGATCAAGAATCGCGATCAGAAAAATCGCAGATTTAATCCGGGAAAAAGAAAAACGACGAATGCTCGCTAGAACGAACGAACGGACGAACGCTCACTATTTAAATAAACCAGAAAAACCGATCTATTTAAAAAACCAAAAAAAAACCCGATGAAAACCGATCTTTTTTTTTTTCTAAAAAAACTGTTGGCACGGAAGTCGAGGCGGCGGTGAACCTCGGCGGTGGAAACCGGCGGGCGGCGGCGGCGCGGATGGCGGCTGGGGCGGGGTCGGGCGGCTGGGCTAGGGTTTCCCCCGGGTGGGCTGCCCCGGCTTATATACCCTAGTCGGGCCGGAGTCCTAGTCGGACACGGCCCGTTAGGTCGGTTCGTTTTTTTAAATAATTCTGCTCGGAAGAAAAATAAAAAGAAATACTAAACGGACTCCAAAAATTCCGAAATAAATTTTCACGGGCTTCTAAAATCAAGCCGCACAAGGTGAACATTTATTGGGACCTAAATGCAATTTTGAAAAACACACATTTTTCCTAAATTCAAATAAAACACCGAAAAACTCCAAAATAAAATCTTATTTGATTTTATTATTAAATCCTCAATATTTCTTTATTTTGGGAAAGTCATTTTATTCCCTCTCTCATATTTTTGTAATAGAAATAATTGATGATAAAATAAATAAAATCAATTGATCCTATTCTCAAAATTTGAGAAAACTCAAATATGAAAATAACGAAATCCCCAACTCTCTCCGTGGGTCATTGAGTTGCGTAGAATTTCTAGGATCAACCAAAATGAAAAATAAAATATGATATGCATTGATGATCTAATGTATAACATTCCAAATTGAAAATTTGGGATGTTACAAACCTACCCCCCTTAAGATGAATCTCGCCCTCGAGATTCGGGTTGGCTAGAAAATAGGTGAGGGTGGTCTTTGAGAAAGTCTTCCTCTCGCTCCCTGGTGGCTTCATCCTCTGTGTGGTGGCTCCACTGAACTTTGCAAAACTTGATAACCTTGCTGCGGGTAACTCGGCTGGCAAATTCGAGGATCTTAACTGGTTTCTCCTCGTAGGTCAAATCGTTATCCAACTAAATTGTTTCCAATGGCACTGTGTCTCTCAAAGGTATGTCAGCCATCTCCATGTGACACTTCTTTAACTGAGAAACGTGGAACACATCATGAACTCCTAACAATCCTTCGGGCAATTCCAACTTGTACGCCACTTCTCCCATACGTTCCAAAACTCGATATGGTCCTACAAATCGTGGCGCTAACTTCCCTTTAACTCCAAAACGCTTTGTTCCTCGAAGTGGAGATACTCGAAGATAAGCTCTATCTCCAACTTCGTAAACTGTCTCCTTACGTTTAGAATCTGCATAACTTTTCTGTCTGGACTGGGCTACCTTGAGCCTATCGCGAATCAACTTCACCTTCTGTTCAGACTCTTTAATCAAGTCAGGTCCAAACAACTGGCGGTCTCCAACTTCGTCCCACGATAACGGTGTCCTGCACCTCCTTCTGTACAAGGCTTCGAAAGGGGCCATCTTTAAACTGGTTTGGTAACTGTTGTTGTAAGAGAACTCTGCATATGGAAAATTATCGTGCCAACTAGATCCGTAATCTAGCGCACAAGCTCTCAGCATATCCTCCAAAATCTGATTGACTCTCTCGGTCTGTCCATCTGTCTGTGGATGAAAAGCTGTACTGAATTCTAGCCTGGTACCCAAAGTTTTGTGCAACTGCTTCCAGAACTTTGAGGTAAACTGGGTTCTTCTATCTGATACGATACTCCTTGGAACTCCATGCAAACATACGATCCTGGTCATGTATATCTTTGCCAACTTAGCACTGGTGTAAGTGGTCTTTACTAGAATTAAATGAGCTACTTTCGTTAATCAATCAACTACAACCCAAATCGAGTCATAGCCTGAACGAGTCCTGGGCAATCCTGTGATAAAATTCATACCTAACTTATCCCACTTCCATTCGGGTATCGGCAATGGTTGTAACAATCCTGCTGGCTTCTGATGCTCTGCCTTTACTCTCTGACATACACCACAAACTGCTACATACTCCGCAATATCCTTCTTCATTCCGGTCCACCAGAAAATATCCTTCAAATCCAAATACATCTTGGTATTTCCTGAGTGAATTGAATACGGTGAATCATGTGCCTCTTGCAAAATCAACTTCCTAATCTCCGGGTCATTGGGCACGTAAACGCGCTCTTCAAACCATAGGGTGTCGTGCTTATCCTCACGAAATCCTTTAGCTTTTCCTTTGCTCAGTTTCTCCTTTATAGCAGCAATCTCTTTGTCAGCTTTCTGAGCTTCTCTGATTCTATCCATCAAAGTTGATTGAATCTCCAATGCTGCTACGTAGCCTCTCGGAACTATTTCCAAACATAGTTCATGAAGATTTTCTGCTAATTCCTTGGGTATTTCTCCCGTGATTAACGTATTGACATGGCTCTTACGTCTTAATGCGTCAGCTACTACATTAGCCTTTCCGGGGTGATAATGTAATTTCATATCATAATCCTTGATAAGCTCCAACCATCTCCTTTGTCTGAGATTCAACTCCTTCTGGGTGAAAATGTACTTCAAACTCTTATGATCCGTGTACACCTCACAATGATTACCAATGAGAAAATGTCTCCATGTTTTCAAAGCATGCACTACGGCTGCTAATTCCAAGTCATGCGTGGCATAATTCAACTCATGAGGTTTCAGTTGTCTTGAGGCATATGAAACAACTCTCCCTTCCTGCATAAGCACTGCTCCAAGTCCTCGACGTGAAGCGTCGCAATACACCTCATAATCTTTGGTCTGGTCTGGCAAAATCAACACTGGTGAGGTAACCAAACGTTTCTTCAACTCTTGGAAACTAGCCTCACATTCCTCTGTCCATATGAACTTGGTATCTTTTTTCAGCAACTCCGTCATAGGCTTCGCAATCTTTGAGAAATTCTCAATAAATCTCCGGTAGTATCCTGCGAGTCCAAGAAAACTCCGGATCTCTCCAACTGTTGTTGGGGCTTCCCACTTGGTCACAGTATCAACTTTAGTGGGATCAACTGCTATACCTTCTCCAGATATAACGTGTCCGAGGAATCCTACTTCCTTAAACCAAAACTCACATTTGCTGAACTTGGCATATAATTGATGTTCTCTGAGCTTTCCAAGTACCAAACGCAAATGCTCCTTATGCTCCTCTTCATTCTTCGAGTAAACCAGGATATCATCAATGAACACTACGACGAACTTATCCAAAAACTCCATAAACACTTTGTTCATCATGTTCATAAAATATGCAGGTGCGTTAGTCAGACCAAATGACATAACAGTATACTCATACAGCCCATACCTGGTGGTAAAAGCTGTCTTCGGAATATCCTGTTCTCGAATCTTCAACTGGTGGTATCTTGATCGCACTCGATCTTGGAAAATACCTTAGCTCCTTGCAATCGATCAAACAGATCATTGATCATTGGTACTGGGTACTTGTTCTTGATTGTTACTTCATTCAATCCTCGATAATCAACAACCATCCTTAACGATCCATCCTTCTTCTCCACTAGTAGTACTGGCGATCCCCAAGGCGAAGAACTTGGGAGAATATATCCCTTATCTAGTAACTCCTTAATCTGCTTCTTAATTTCCACCAATCCTTTGCTAGCATCCTATATGGTCTCTTTGATATTGGACCTGTGCCTGGCAATAGCTCAATCAAAAACTCAATATCTCTATCTGGTGGCAATGCCTGGCAACTCTTTTGGAAATACATCAGGGAAATCCCTTACCACTGGTACTTCCTCCTGCACAACTCCTGTTAAGCAATTTACTTGAGTCCTCTTTGGCACATGCCGGGATACATACTTGATCCTTCTCCCTTCTGGGGTGGTAAGAAAAATTGACTTACTAGCACATTCTATATTCCCTTCATACTTTGATAACCAATCCATGCCTAATATCACATCCAATCCTTGAGATTCCAATACTATTAGGTCTGAGGGAAAAACATAGTTACCAATCCTTAATGGTAACCGATCACACCATAGACTAGTCACATACTCTGCTCCGGGCGAGGTTACTAACATGGGTGACCTAAGGGCTTGGGTTGGTAGGTTATACTTATCCACAAATCCCCTTGAGATGTATGAATGCGATGCACCAGTATCAAAAGAACGAGTGCAGTAAATGACTTAACCAAAAACTTACCTATTACTGCATCGGGCTGAGCTTCAACCTCCTCGACGCTAACGTGGTTCACCTGTCCCCTGTTGAAAGGGTTCGGCTTCTTCCCAGAACTTCCATTGCCATTTTGGCCTTCAGGACATTCATTGGCATAATGTCTGGTCTTCTGACACTTAAAACAAGTGACTTGGCTTAGGTCCTTCTTGGCTGGGGTTGATGGGTTGGTGCGGTTCTGGCCGTTGCTTCCTCCATTGCCATTACCATTCTTGGTGCCATTGTGATTGTGCGAGCTACCTCCTCCATGGGTATGCTGAAAATGTCCTCCCGGTCTAGGGGTAAAATGTGGCTTCTGCTGAGCTCCTGAATTGTACTTTCCTTGTCCATACTTCCTCTTGCGGTTCTCAATCTGCTGTTGCTTCCCTTCAATCATAAGAGCACGATCTACCAACTCCTGGTAGTTGTTGAAGGTTGCTACCATCAACTGCATGCTCAACTCATCATTCAGTCCTTCCAGAAACTTCTCCTGCTTAGCTGCATCCGTAGCGACGTCATCTGGGGCATAACGTGCTAGCTTACTAAATTCCTTCACATACTGGCCAACTGTCCGTCCTCCTTGGCGCAAGTTGCGAAACTCACGCTTCTTCATGGCCATAGCTCCTGCTGAAACATGGGCAGTACGAAAAGCCTGCTGAAACTGGTCCCATGTGACAGTGTCGACTGGGAAAGTGGCTGTGAAATTCTCCCACCATGATGCTGCGGGTCCTTCTAGCTGATGTGCGGCAAACTTCACCTTCTCCGCATTTGTGCATCCTGCTGTGGTCAACCCCCTAGCTGTCTTGCGGAGCCAATCATCTGCTACTATCGGCTCGGTGCTACTGGAAAACACCGGTGGATTCAGCCTAAGAAAACGGGCTAAGTGGTCAACAAGTGGTGGTGGTGGTGGTGGGTTGTTGTTGTTGTTCCCTTGATTCTGATTCTGGACTAGCAACTGCATCAATGTGTTTTGCTGCTGGATCAACTTGGTGAGCTCCGGTGGAAAGGCAAATCCGGGGTCATGTCTCGGAGGCATCTGAGGGTTTAGAAAAGATGAGATATAAGAATAGAGGGGGTTGAAAGTGCGTTATATCGACTAGAGGGGGGGGGGGGGAATAGGCGATTTTTATGAAAGTCTTCAAAACGTGAGAGTTGTGAAGACAAACAGTGAAGATCATGCCTATTACTATGCAGCGGAAGTTAGATTACACTAGGCCAGCCATGGTCATGTATTCAATAGAGTGAAAGCGCAATGACAAACAGCTTCAGTGTAATAAGGATCAGGTAGGAAGAAGTTATGAAGCCAAACAGATCATACATTCATGTTGTGAAGACAAAAGATAAAGCAAGCATACAATGGCTTCACAATGAATAACTGTAAGCGAAAGGAAGTGAAGATGAAACCAGTGACACGTTGAAGACAATGATTTGTTGGACCAGTTCCAGTTGCTGTGACAACTGTACGTCTGGTTGGAGCGGCTAGGTATTTAAACCAAAGGACACACAGTCCCGGACACCCAGTCAAGGACACTTAGTCCAAGACACCCAATCCTCACCGTTTTCTCCTTGAGCTGAGGTCACACAGACCTCGCCCAATCACTCAGGTAAGTCTTCAAGGTAGACTCCCAAACCTTCACAGACTTCGTTCACTGACAATCCACAATTTCTCTTGGATGCTCAGAACGCGACGCCTAACCGTCTGGAGGATGCACAATCCTCAAGTGTAATAAGTCTTCAAATCACTCAGACACGAAGACTTAAGTGATGCCCAATTTACTCTGGCTCTGGGTGGTTAGGGCTTTTCTCCTCACTGGGAATTTTTCTTTCAAAGGCTTCGAGGTGGGTTGCTCTCAAACGACAAAAGCCGTGCACTGAAATCTGAGCAGCCAACCGTTTATGGTTGTGGGGGGGGGGGGGGTGGACTATTTATAGCCACTTGGCAACCCGACCTGATCTGTCCGAAATGACCCTGGGTCACTAAGGAACTGACACGTGTACCAACGGTCGAATTTTGAACTCACACGGCAACTTTACTTGGGCTACAAGTAAAGCTGACTTGTCTGACTCTGGATAAGATTTTCTCTCAAAGTCTTCGCTCGAAGACATAGGATTTGAATTAGGCATCACTTCAGTCATTTTGACTGGTTCTCTTCGACCCCACTTAACAGTACAGTGGTTCCTATGACACAACATGAATGAAATAAAACTACGAAGGATCTAGGTCTTCGAGTTCCAAAAGCTTCATAGGGAGTCTTCTCATGTCATTGTCTTCAATATGAATATCTTCATAAACCACCATTGTCTTCAATGTCTTCATACATTTTTAGGGGTCATCTCTGGTAGTAAAACCGAATCAATGAGGGACTTCTACCTGTGTTTTCCTGCAATTCTCACAAACACATTAGTCCCTCAGCTAGGTTTGTCGTCAATACTCCAAAACCAACTAGGGGTGGCACTAGATGCACTTACAATCTCCCCCTTTTTGGTGATTGATGACAAACTAGTTGAAGTTTTCAACGGGAAACATAATTTGTGAAATTGTAAAAGAATTGTCTTCATAAGTTGCAAGGGCTCCCCCTGAAGATGTGCATATAAGTAATTTGCTTCTTGAATGCAAATGCACATGGCAGGTTGTACTTGTGGAGATCCACTTCAACTTATGACAATCCACTATGCATGTGAAGGTATATGAAGATAATGACATGCATAATGGAAAATGGACGTCTGCAGAATGAGATGAGTGCGGAATTTATCGTCGCAAAACGGAGTGACAAACAGGTAGCAGACGACCATCAAGGCTAAGTGTTACAACTCAATGAAGCAAATGTAGCAAAAAAACGGGAGTTGTAAGCATGAAGCAAAATGTAGCAAAATATGAAGGCACCCGCCCATAGTGACCCGCTTGAAGACTATAACCATCATATGCTTCTCCCCCTTTTGTCAGTGATGACCAAAAAGGTTTGAAGACATAGAGGTTTCTACGCGTTCCCAGGCGCAGCAGGGTCGGTGGAGTTGTTTGGCGGCGGTGCAGACGAGCTTGGTGCAGATTCGACGCGCGTTGAAGCAGGTGGAGATGATGTCGCGTCGTCTTCTTCTTCAATAATCCGGGCAGACACGGTGGCAGCAGAAGAAGAGAACTCTGACTCTTCAAGTGATGGTGTGCTGCGCATCACCGCTCTTCTTGGAGGCGTGGAGTCAAATTTGAAGTGCTCTGTGAAGCCATCCTCATGCAGTTCAGCTTCAGGGCACATCATGGTGAGGCCCTTCCAAGTGCGGTGACAGGTCTCGTGTGTGACAAATGCATTCTTGGTTGCCAGATTTCTGATGCGATTGACGTCTTGCATGATGCTTCTCATCTGCCTCTTGAGCCAGTCGTGATGCCTATCTTGCTTTTGGTGAAGAGCCACAAGAAGCTCTCTGACATTGAGTGCACGAGCGGGCTTCTTGGGTCTCTTTGCAGCTGTGCTGTTGGTGGCTTCAGTTGATGCAGGGGCACGTGTGGTGCCAGCCATTGGATACACTCGGGAGAGAGCTTCAACACCTTCAATATTTTGAGTGAAGCTCTGGTGTTCTGCATTCTGAAGACTTAGTGGTTGCTTGGCCGGCTCTGGGTATATTGCTTCAGCAGATGTGTCCACATCTGGCAAAAATATCCTATGATTGCGGGCTGAGGGTTGATAGGAGATTGCAGAGTGAAGCTTGATCAGCCTCATAACCCAAGGAGCATAAAACTTTAATCCAAACAGTTCTGAAGCAGACGCTGCAAATTGACGGATGAAGAGATCCTGTGCATTGAAGCATTTGCCATGAAGAATGCAGAAGATGAGAGTCTTCATTGCACCATCAATTGTCGCATATCGAGAGTGTCCCTTGACAGGCCATAGAGTCCGCCTTATGATATGATATATTGTTCTGGGCAAGTACTCTAAGTCTTCAACGAAGAACCTAGTTGGATAGGGTGCATTCGGAGGCAGTGGCTTCATCATTGAGAGCATCTGACTCATATCTGGCTCAGGACGCTGAAATATGCTCTCAATTGCTTCAGCATGGAGTTGGCACCCTTCTTCAAAGAATTCGCTAGGAGTGGGAAGGCCGGTAAGCTCAATTAGGTCGAAAGCATTGGCTTCATGATGGATATTGCCTGTCATCCACTCCAGAATCCATGTCTTCGGATCTCTGTTATAGCCTTTGATATGCACAGTGGCATAGAACTGGAGCAGAAGCTCTTCGTTCCAGTGCTCTTCATCAGTGATAAATGGCAGCAAACCCACTTGCTTGAAGCAATCCAGTGCTTCTTCCAGACCAGGCAGACCAGCAACAGCTTCAACCTCAAGGCGCTTGTGAGGAAAGATGCGGCCTTGGTTGTAAAGGATGCATGAATAATAGCTGCGCTGTTGATGGCTCCAGAACCTATCTGATACAATCCGTTCCCTTGAATAAGGGTTCTTGGAGCGGTCGAAAAACGTGTTATCTGCCCTGAAGCCGTTGATGTTGAAGGAACCAGGAGCTGATGCAGGACCTGGGAACCTTGGTAGTCGTGGGATCGGCTTCTGGACCTGGGGCCTGTGCGCAATATGATAGTTGAATTGTGGTCCGGCAGCAGACTCAGGCACAGAATGTTCAGGAGCAGTAGCTTCGGTGTCTTCTGAAGCTGTTGTTGGGGAGGGCTCCACACTTGCTTCGGCGTTGTTTGTGGCAGCCTCAACATTTTCAGCCTCAGGCACGTTCTCCTTGAGAACTGCTTCTTGTTGGTGCGGGGGAGTTGGATCTTGTGGTATTTCTGCTTGCTCTTCGGCTGATGCAGCCGGAATGTCTTCAGCAGCCTGAGCCCTTGGCCCTTTGCGAAGCCTACGGAGTGTAGGCGCCGGTGGAGTTGCAGTGGGTTGGGGCTCATCTTCCTCCTGTGGGCGATCTGCCCACGACGCATCTCGTGTGATTGGCGTCAATGGACGACCAATACTGATCTGTTCGCTTGTCTCAAGCTGAGGAAGGGCTGCATCACCTTGCACATTGTCTTGGAGACCAATGTCTTCAGTAGCGTAGGGTTCGTCTGCTGGAATGTCTTCAGTGTTGGGTTCATGTATAGTCAACTGATGATCTGTGTCAGGATAGCGGACGCAGAGGGGTTCAACTATCAGGGGCTCTGTGGGAGCAGCCCGAGATTTCTTGGTCTTGCGCTTTTTGATGATGGGTTCAGAAGGAGAGGCTTCAGAATGTTTTCTCTTCTTAGCTTCAGCCTCTGCAGTCCGTGTCTTCTTGTGCTGTGAGGCGGTTGATCTCTTTGGCTTCGAGCCAGTCGTTGCAGCGGGGAAGACAAGCGGAGAAGTTTCTGACCTTGGCGCTTCAGGTTCGGGCACAGCCGCCTTCTTTTTCTTCTTCGCGGCCATCCTGGGGTCAATGCCGGGATGCCCAAGTGCCTTGCGCTTTTCTGCCTCATTGTAGGCTTGCACGCAGCGATCAGCCAAAGTCTTCATGCGTTCTCGCGAGCCTTGAGCTTCGGCACGCGTCTTCAGGAAGTTCTCTTTCAGCTCGTGCAACATGATCTTGAAGTTTTTTACTTCTTGCACACTTAGCTTGGCCACGTGCTTCTTGAACTGAGCCTTTTCATGATCAATTTTCTGCTTCAGTTCTACAATTCGCTGGGCTATTGCAAGTTCTGAAGCAATTGCACCTTGAAAGGCAACGCTAAGGCCTATGGGTAGCTGCAGATCATTGAAGCTTATGTCTGGTGTGTCAAACCATTCATCGATGAAGTTGTGGATGATGGCGACATCAAACAGAGGCAGATTGTTGAAGATTTCAGCCTCCTCCTTGCTTTTGATGAGCTGCTCAAGAGCATCATCTCCAAGATCTTCATCGCTTGAGAGATCAATGGCTTCGCAGCGCAGAATGTCAGCAGCTGTGAGCTCTTTTCCTGTGTGTGGCTGAGGCTTCTTGGCTTCTTGGGGCTTGGACACTCGTGATAAGCCTTCTGACTGCACACTGGCTTCAGGAGGTGCAGTTGCTAAAGGCTTCACTCTTGCGATCTTGGGAGAAGCGGCTGGCTTTGAAGATTTTGGAGTTTTTGGCTTCTTCTGCTTTGGCTTCGGAGCAGCAGGGGCGTCATCTGACTCAGTATCTGCTGGAGGGTCATTCACAGCAGTCCCTTGGACTAGGATGCGAGTGATGAGGCCTGCAAGATTGGCATACGGCCCGATGATATTGGGATCGGCGTTGCGTGTGCCATCTGCCCTTGGTGAGGAGGGACCAGGGTTGAAGTCAAGCCCAAATTTCTTCTTGTTTATCTTCGCTGACTGTTGTGCAAACTGAAAGTTGCGCTTGAAGAGATTATCATCGCGGCACCAGAGAAGTGATGACGGATGTGCCTCAGCTGGCTGTGGTCCTCTCACCATGCATGGATAGAAGCCTTGAGCAATGGCTTCGTCTCTGGACCTGGGTACGAGATTTTTGTATAATACATCTCCCCACGGTCTCTTGATGGCGCACTTCTCCGCATATTCCTGAGTGACGAAGCGGTAGTGGAACCATTGCTCTGCCCAATATCTTCGAATCCATTGGATTCGTGTCTTGCGCTGACCATAGCTTTCTTCAGGATCAGTTTTGTACATCTCTGCCAATTCATCAGGCAGATCTTTGGATGTTTCACCACGTCGCTGTCTTCCTCCCTTCCTTGCTGCTGTTTCTGAAGCCATGAATAACTTGGAAGGCTTCAAGATGTTCAAAGGCTTCAAAGGCTTCTTTTGCAAGAACTGGCTTCAGGCGAGTTGATGTGATGCTGCAAGTACTCTGCAAATGAATGCAGACTATGAGAACCAAAGGATTCTCCCACGGACATGTACCTGTGACAGCATTAAGGTGCGAGGGAAGGGGAAGAGGTCATATGCATTCTCAGAAGATTTTGAAGATAAATCGGTTTAGAAGACATTGACCTCATTATGCGAAGACATTCACTTATAGATAAGAAGTTGGTTCCAGATTTGTACGAACCCATAGATCAGTACAAGTGAGGAATCTAACTACTTTATGAAGCACAAGTGAATATACTAGGCATGTTATGAGATGCAGCGAGAGATTTAACTGGTGTGAAGAGAAACTTCTTATGGCAGAAAGTGACTGAACTGTAGGATCAAAAGAGGCTGTAAAAAGAGGTTTTATTTACCACACTTGGAACTGCTAGACGAAGTGAGAGTTGAGGTCGAGCAGTTCAATCCTCCGTGCCCTAACTTGGCAACGGAAGACACCTACGACGACGGCGGAGAGAGCGATGTCCGCTGTCGGCGTGAAAACGGCGTCGGAGAGGTTGCGGCAGTGAAGCGCTTCGTCGCCGGCGTCGTCGAGTGCTAGCGGTGGCGCTAGGGTTCGTGCGAGGGTGGAAGAAGGAGATAATGACCGCAGTGAATCGTGTATTTATAGGGATAGAGGCGGCACTGCGCTATTACGCAGGTACCCCTGGCGGTTCGCATTTGAGGCACGCGTGGCCAGTTAGAGGAAGATTGGGATTTGTTCCATGTCCCACGCACGCCTAAATTGTCGGGCGGTCGTTCCTTCTTGTCCGGATCTTATGTGGAGGAATGAGCATTAAAAACGGACTTTTATGGTTGTCACTATGTCTTCAGCTGACAAGGACACAGTGAAGACATTTGACAGTTTCAACAGAATGCATATGACTTGGAGAGATAGAGTTTGAGATAGAAAGCATAGAGAGGTTAGGGTCCGATCACATTCACTTAGTTCAAAAGATTCAACCAAGAAGACATAGCTATAAGTGAATGCTGTAGAGGACAGAACATCAGTACATATATATCCATATAATCAACGCAGTGAAGATAATCATGAAGACATATTGAGAATGAAACCAAACCAATTGTGAAGACATTGAGAGGTAACGCCATGAGAGAAACACTTCAAAATGGAACGTTTGGTGGTGGCGTTACCCACCGTATAGGAAGTATTAGACCCAGACATGGCGCACAATTATCGTGGCGCTCCGAAGTCAAATTCCACATTAATGTATTCACACTTAGAATGTATGTCTTCATTGTTTGAAGATATACGCTACTTCGTGTGTTGCACATCTAAGTCATCAATATGCTTAAGTGTTAGGATGTGTGCCTGATCACAGGACATTTGAGGATTCCAAGATATTTAGCTCACACCGTAACTTGCAAAATCTCTTCTCATCCAAGGGCTTTGTGAAGATATCTGCCAATTGCTCTTTAGTGTTGACGTGTATGATATCAATGTCTTCCTTCACAACATGATCTCTGAGAAAGTGATGACGAATTTCAATGTGCTTTGTCTTCGAGTGCTGAACTGGGTTGTTGGCAATCTTGATGGCGCTTTCGTTGTCGCAGTAAAGTGGCACTTGCTTCAGATGAATGCCATAATCCTTGAGTGTTTGCTTCATCCACAGAAGCTGAGCGCAGCAAGATCTAGCAGCAATGTATTCAGATTCAGCAGTGGAGAGTGATACACAGTTCTGCTTCTTTGAAGACCAACATACAAGTGATCGTCCCAGAAAGTGACATGTGCCTGATGTAGACTTGCGATCAACTTTGTCACCAGCATAATCAGCATCCAAAAATCCAACTAAATCAAACTCTGAGCCCTTTGGATACCATAATCCTAGAGTTGGGGTGTGAGCCAAATATCGAAGAATTCGCTTCACAGCTAAGTGATGCGACTCCTTTGGTGTCGCTTGAAATCGAGCACACATGCAAACACTAAGCATGATATCTGGCCTAGATGCACATAAATAAAGCAAAGACCCAATCATGGAGCGGTATACCTTTTGATCGAACTCTTTACCATTGTCGTCGGGACCCAGATGATGCTTGGCTGGCATTGGTGTTGTGAAGCCTTTGCAGTCTTGCATACCGAACTTCTTCAGGCACTCTTTAAGATATTTCTCTTGAGATATGAAGATGCCGTTGCGTTGTTGCCGTATTTGAAGACCGAGAAAGAACTTCAGCTCCCCCATCATGGACATCTGATATTGCTCTTGCATCATGTATCCAAACTCTTCACTATACTTCTGATTGGTGCAGCCGAAGATAATGTCATCCACATATATTTGGCACACAAACAGTTCACCATCATATGTCTTCGTGAAAAGAGTGGGATCCAGGGAACCAGGTATGAAGCCTTTGCTTTTTAGAAAGTACTTGAGTGTATCATACCAGGCCGTAGGGGCTTGTTTGAGGCCATACAGTGCCTTGTTGAGCTTGTATACCATATCAGGATGTTTTGGATTTTCAAAGCCAGGTGGTTGTGCAACATACACTTCTTCTTCAATCTTGCCATTGAGAAAGGCACTTTTCACATCCATCTGATAGAGAAGTATGTTATGATGATTTGCATAGGCCAGCAGTATGCGTATGGCTTCAAGCCTAGCCACAGGAGCAAATGTTTCATCGAAGTCAATGCCCTCCACTTGAGTATATCCTTGAGCAACTAGACGAGCTTTGTTTCTGACAACTTGACCATGCTCATCTTGCTTGTTGCGGTATATCCATTTGGTGCCTATTATGTTGTGCTTCCGTGGATCAGGACGCTTAACCAGTTCCCATACATTATTCAGCTCAAATTGTTGAAGCTCTTCTTGCATAGCTTGAATCCATTCAGGTTCCATGAAGGCTTCTTCAACTTTCTTGGGTTCTGATATTGAGACGAATGCGAAATGCCCACAGAAGTTTGTTAGCTGAGTTGCCCTTGAACGAGTGAGTGGACCAGGTGCATTGATGATGTCCAGTATTTTGTCAATTTGTACTTCATTTGCAACACGAGGGTGTGTGGGGCGAAGACTTTGCTCTTGCTGATCTATGTGGTCATTTGAAGGTATATCTTCAGGCTGAGCATTGTCTTCATGTGGATCAGGTGCTGAGATGATAAGTTCTTCTTCAGGTTGAGCTTCAGAAGGTACAATTTCTCCAGTTCCCA